>NC_057795.1:238894124-238949304 GCF_018294505.1 Triticum aestivum | reverse complement strand
GTAAGGGTGGAAAGGGTTCGGATCCTCTCTATGGTAGTGGCTAACCTGTATTTATAGAGGCCTTGGTCCTCTTCCACCAAACTTAGGCGGAAGGGATCCCAGAACAGCCAATTTGACAGGTGGTCGCTGTCTGCAAAGCTTCTAGTCGTGACGCAGTGGTGGGCTCGGTGATGACCTTCGTCTTGCCGAGCCGGTGGTCTTGGTCTTGTAGTACCGGAATGGAAATCTTTGGGAGATTCCTCGGGAACCCATGTCTGTCTTTGCGTCCTTAGCATCAAAGAGGAAACTGCCTTCTCTATGCCCGCTGGCACCCGCTTGGCCTTCGACGTCATGGCTCACGTCATCGCAGCCCTGTGAGGCTGGGTACCTGCATAGAAATCTTTGCTCCTTGGGACGCCACCTGGGGAGGCCGCTCCCTTGGGAGGTCTTAGTGTCGTCCGCCTCGCGAGGCCTGGCCCCTCGCGAGGGACTTGTCTTGGCGGTCTTGCAAATGGGTCGTACCAGGCCATCGAAGGAGCCACACCATGGGCCGCGGGAAGGCAAGTCTGGGTACCCTGGTTCCTAGAATGCCAACAGTAGCCCCCGGGCCCAAAGCGCGCTCGGGCTGGCCTCGAGGTGAAGCCAAGGGGCAAGGGTGAAGCGTCGCGGCCCCAACCGCATGCGGGCTTGGCTGATGTGTGGCAACAACATGATGGCTATTGTGCCCAGGCCTCACAGGCGGGGGTTGAGGCCACCTTCTCCGGTGATGCGTATATGACCCCCGGATGGGGGGCAGTCGCCCCGCGCTTGTGGCTCCGAAGGGAGGCACTCCCTCCTCTTCAGGTACGAGGGGGCGTCGATGCTCTTCTTCAAGGTCTTCGGAGAGGATGATGAGCTCCTGCAGTGCTGCCCAGGGGCTATGACATCGGCGGCAAAGCCTCCCGTAGTGAAATTGCCCTTGGCCGCTGCTCCTCCAGCAGCGGTGGCACCTCCTCCGGGCCAAGCTTGGGCGACGACGGCTACAGCGAACAGCCACACCATCGCTCCTGGACCTAGGAGGGAAATGACGCTGACTAGGCACCATGACATCGCGGGCTGCGCCTCATGAGCCGTGGTTCTCGGGGAACTTATTTTGTTTTAATTCCTGCATGAAAAGCGTGAAGAGCCCCGCGAGGGCATGTAATAACCGTGATGCTTGTGCCTCAATGTCAATATTGTCAACTTTTGTTGTTTTTGCATTTCTTGCTGGGGCACGAGCCCCCCTTTCGCTCTGGCGGTAGCTTTGTGCTCTAATCTAACAGGACCCAGTCCCCAGGTATGCTTCAGCAATCATTGGTATGCCAGGTCGCGATGTCATGTTTAAGGCCAGGACGTGAGCGGCCCGAGGTCCGATAAGAGCCACCAAGACACGATGCTCGGGAGGTCCCCTTTAGTGCGCAAGAAACTCCCGAAGGACTAAAAAGGGAAGTTTCCTTGCCCGAGCAAGGTCATAGGAAACAAGATGCCAACGACGAGGTTCACGCTGGTGCATGTGGGGCGACTTAGCGTAGCGAGATTGTAGCTTGTGGTGGTTTTATTGTTGCCAGGGCGAGCTTCTTCAGATTTTTTACCTTAGGCGAGATCCTTGTCCCGCGCTGGGGTATCCTTCCCCTAGAGCTCCCCTTATGAGATTTGCGACCACCCTCCCCTTCTCTTGCTCATCATGATGCTCTACATTCCCAGGACCTGGCCCTCGAGCAGGGCTCAGCCGTCGCCGGTATGCCAGGTCGTGATGTCGTGGTCAAGGCCGGGGGGTGAGGGTTCGAGAGCTACTAGGAGCCCCTCAGGTGTGATGCTCAAGGGCCCCCTTTTAACGTGCAAGCGATTTTCATGAGAAACAAGTGGCTCGCCCCATCGGAGGCGCCCAGGAGGGATTGCACCTGGCGGTGCATGGTGAAGTATTGGCGAAGCCGCTCAAGGTCCTGTCTCTGGAGGCTCCTGTGCATAAATTAGTCTCAAAATGCATGGGGGCGGTCGTACTTGCTGATATTCCCGTGATCGTTCCACGAGGAGATGTAGGCATTAAGGACCTGGTGAGGTGGCATGTGCGGGGCAGGCCGCAAGCCAGAGCTCGATCTCTTAGGTTTATCAATGGTGTAGGGATGGACCCGAGCACAAGCGCCATGTCGGGAGCCCCCTCGTGGGATGAGCAAAGGCCGGGTTAGCGGCGTGCGGGGACCGTGAGGGTAACTCTAGAGATGATAGATGATCACGCGCAATGGTAACAACCATAATAACTCAAGCGGCTATAACTGTTCTTGAATACAGGAATAGAAATGACGCAGTTGCAATGATGGGCCCTTGCAGCCTGAGGATAGTGCAGCCCGAGGGGCGCCCTTAGTTGAACAAACCAAAAAGTCACCTGGCACCACCGTTGTAGAGGCGTCAGGGTATCTGAAGAAACGTGTCGCGGAAGCTGCTCCTCATGAGTTGGGCGGCTCCTAAGGCCCCGGAAGCTGGCGAGGGTCCAGAACCTCCTCAGACAGGACTGCCTAGCGCCTGGCCTCGTGAGCTGCCATGGCACTTTGCGCGAAGCGCTAGTACAAGGCGGCCACGTTCAGCAGGCCAAACGGCATGCAGACGTAGCTGTAGGGGTAGCCCCCACTCCGGCCGACACGGGACAGTAGAAGAGGTCATGCGAAGCTGCCCTGTTGAGGCCTGGTATGTTGAGCAGAAGCGTAGCCCGCTGCCCACGTCAAGGGCCGCAGCTGCACTGGGAGGCCGAGCGGGGCGACGCTCACCGCGCATGGCCCTTGTCTTCTGAAGCTCCTCGATTGCCTTGATGATGAACTCTCGCGCACCGGGCATCTCGCGGCATGCATGTTGCTTGCGAGGGCGCGCATCGAAGCACGCCTATGGTGCCCGAGCACCTCCCTCCTCGCCATGGTCAGGTGAAAGGCGCTCAAGACAGGAGCCCGCAATCCCATCCTGAGGGAGGCACCGGGCGCGCCTTCCTATGCGGGTGGAAGGGGCGCCCCAGCAGCGGGAGCAGGGCCTGAAGTACCGTCGGCAGGTGTACCAGCCCCCTGGCGACTCTTGAGGAGGAGCTTCTTCTTCTTCTTGGGGGTTGTCTTAGGAGGCAGGACGGCGCCCTCATCATATGGGTTGTCAGCCACCGTGGCTTGCCAGGCGCACTTGAGGGAGCACACCGATCCTTCTCATCGCAAGCGACCATGATGATACCGCCGCTCCCTAGCATCTTGAGGACATTGTACCCGTGGTGAGTTGACACCATGAAGTTTGCGAGGGTCGTATACCCAAGGATGGCGTTGTATGGGAGGCCTATGTGAGCGGCACCAAAGTCGATGAGCTCGATGTGGTAGTTGTTGCGGCTGCCGAAGGTGACTGGGAAGCGTATCTATCCCGAGGGATGGTGGAGCCGTCGGTCACCTTTGAGAAAGGCTTGGTTGGAAGGAGCTGATCATAAGGCACTTGGAGGGTCTCGAACGTCTCGATAGAGAGAACATTGAGCCTTGTTGTCGGTGTCAAAAACAGCGGATCTCGGGTAGGGGGTCCCGAACTGTGCATCTAAGGCTAATGGTAACAGGAGACAGGGGACACGATGTTTACCCAGGTTCGGGCCCTCCCGATGGAGGTAATACCCTACTTCCCGCTTGATTGATCTTGATGATATGAGTATTACAAGAGTTGATCTACCACGAGATCGTAGAGGCTAAATCCTAGAAGCTAGCCTATGATTATGATTGTTGTTATCCTACGGACTAAACCCTCCGGTTTATATAAACACCGAAGGGGGCTAGGGTTACACAGAGTCGGTTACAGAGAAGGAGCTCTACATATCCGAATTGCAAAGCTTGCCTTCCACGCAAAGGAGAGTCCCATCCGGACACGGGATAAAGTGTTCAATCTCGTATCTTCATAGTCCAACAATCCAGCCAAAGTATATAGTCCGGTTGTCCGAGGACCCCTTAATCCAGGACTCCCTCAGTAGCCATTGAACCAGGCTTCAATGACGATGAGTCCGGCACGCAGATTGTCTTCGGCATTGCAAGGCGGGTTCTTCTCCAAATTCTCCAGAGTACCTGTTGTAAAGAGCAGTGTCCAGCTTCCCATTAATGTTGCACTCCTTGGCTTCTGTGCTTTAATAATGGCTATTTCCACGTGTCGAGCGAATGCGAGAAGTTGGGACATTTTTTCATTTTCCACCCTGACCATGTAAGTAAATCGTCTATTTAAAGAGTCGGGCATCCTCAGATCCAAATCAAACCATCTCCTCCCAGTAAGTACCCATCAAAGCGCGTCCGGAAAAATCCATCCTGTCATGGCCAGCCGCCACGGATCCTCCTCTCGCTCCTGTAGCACTAAGCCAGGCAATTGGGAGAAGTGTTATGTTCCCCATAGCCTATTGGTAGAGTTGCAGACCCAAGGGTTTCTCCCGCCTGCATACCTGGTCCCCGTCCGAGCCAGACTAGCCACTTATAATGGCGGGGAGCAAATGGAGAGTTCTCCCAACCCATCTATTTCTGGGCTGCGAAGCTCATTTTGAGCTACGGAAGAGGCTATTCTACCTTGTACCCCGCACTCAGGAGGGGTCGATATATCAAGTGGGCGGAGCCGAAATATGGCACATCGCCGGGACCGGATACCTGTCTGGTACTCCGAAGAAGACGTCCGAAGACTGGCCTTCGGAGTGGTTTTATATGGAGGACGTCCCCCTTCTGGACCCTATTCGGTTGGGCCTTCCTGAGTTTGCAAATGCCCCATTGAAGAAACGCCATAGCTGGTACCCCCGGAGCCCCCAGGAGGAAGATAACAGAGAGATCCTTTTCCTGATAGATAGGATAAAGACACTGGCCAAATCAGGACTGACAATAATTGATGTTATGTCAATATGTATAATGCTGGGAGTGCAGCCACTTCAATATCGGGGGAAACCCATGTGGCACTTCAATGGAGAAGACGATACCACCCGCTGCGGCCGTAAAGGTCCGGACTCCGCCGCCCTCTGGTGAAAATACTGTCCGATTTGTACAAAGGAGAAGAAGAGGAGTTCATCTATATTAAGCCACGGGATAGATTCTCCATGTACAACCCCCCAAGCTGGGTGAGCTGCTATCTTTTATTCCAGTCTTTCGCGCATTAGCACAAATATTTACCTTGTCAATTCATAGCAGGAACTGCGAAGAGCTATGATGGAGGTTCACAGCCCGTCTCCATAGACAGAGGACCTCGACGGGGCCCTCGACCCCAGACTTAAAGAAGATCTGGACATATTTGTGGAGCTCGTTGACATGACATTTTATCATTTAAGCTGCGATGGTGCCTTGGTGGCCATCATAGCTGATTATCCTGGCCTACTCCTTGCAGCACATGTAAGTAAAACTGGAGCCCCAACTTCCAAGAAGGATTCCCTCTTTGCGCCTTACCCACCGCACATGTATTGTGTTTTACAGGGAAGACCATCGGGACGCCGCACCGAACCCGCAGTGACTCGTCAACAAGGGGCACCGAAGCCAGGTAGGCTTAAAAGGAAGGCGATCAGGACCGAGACGCCGTTGCAAAGGTATGATTAAAAATCTCCTACATAATTATCTTCGTTAAAATATAACAATGTCCATGGTTTCCTGGCAGAAAAAGCGCTCGCCGGACTATATCTGGAGAGCATGCTGGCCACGCCTCCACCAGCCGGACTCCGAGGCCGGACTCAAGGGCGGAGGTCAACACGGGGACAACGCCGGACAATCCTCCTACAGAGGATGCGGATAGATTCTCCGCTACAAACTCTGAAGTGGAGAGCGCCACGAATCATAGGCGCCGGCGGGCCACACTACGCGACCCTAATTTCTCTGAAGAGGCGTTCAATGCCTTCAACTCAGGGGACGCATACATCCGAGCTGCTCAAGATGGCCTTGCCAGAGCCATGGACCAATATGTAAACGATATACGGGTAAGAAAATTTGATAAGTATGTATGTCAGTAGCCCCTGAGACTTGAAACATTTGGCACAACTGATTTAAGGATCAATTATATGCATAGGTTCTTATAGAGAAGAATACCCAGCTGTCTAAAGAGCTGGAGGAGTGCAAAGCCCAGCTACGGGCCACAGTCGCCGGAATGGAGGAGTCAAAGAAGGCCTCGTCTGGTAATACTTGTCTTGATCGAAAAGAATATACTGACATATACCAGTTAGTATTCGGCATGCATGCAAATCTAACAGTAGATTCTGCAGACAATCCCGGAGGTAATCCGGAGATCGTATCGGAGGATGAACAACATGCTCAATGACAGCTAAAGGCTGGCGAGCGCGTGCTTACAAAGATTATACGGGAGAAGAATGATCTTCAGGACACGAAGACCTGGCTGGACATTGAATTAAAAGATGTTCGCGCCCAGCTTGCTGACTCCGTGAAGGAGTAAAAGGCTTCGACGTGGCATTTTTAGTAAGTGCTCGAACAAACCTTTATAAAGTTCGGCAAAGAAGCGGGCTAACAGAATTATATCTATAGGTATGCTGACAGGTCGTCCCGAAGAGGAGATGCCCGGATCTGTAGGCGATCTTCTGCAAGAGCTCTCACAACTGCACAGACAAATTCGACACGTGATGCAGGGTATTGCCTAAGCCTTGTGGTCGTCTGCATCCCTGCCTGGAGGCATGGGAGAGCTCATAGAGATGCTCAAGGGAGCACGGCGGCGCTTCCGATTATGGAAGATATCAGCCTACCGACAAGGTGCAAGGGAGGCCTGGGCCATGGTGAAGACACGATACACCAAAACTGACCCGAACCACATGGCCGAGGTCGGACCTGTAGGGTCAGATGGGAAAGAGATCCCCGTTAGACTGGTATATGACCAGGTAGCATTAGCTGCGAAGTATTCCCAACAAGATTGTAGGCTAGACAGCCTGTTGTATGGTATAGAAGAAGAGTTTAGTCAGTCTAAGTGACTTTGTACTTCAAAGGGCATATTTTGTCCCTAGCCAGATTGTAAATCATTTGTCTTGGAGGACCTTTTCGCTTCAACCTCTGGACCCGACAGTCCGTAGTGTATCCGAATACCCGCTCTGTTATGTTAAAACTGGGGCACGCGTGGAAACCAGGCGTAGGGGTCATAAGTGCTTGAACAGACAAGTACCCAACTAGCTATGTTATATTACATGCACAATAAGAAACATCTTCCAGGGAGAATAGTTTTGTTAAGGGTTCCTTTCCGTGGGTACGCATGCATTAATGTGCATGTCCGAACTGCGAAAAACGACGCATGATATAAGCATCTGGAGGCATGTTTTGCAATAAGTAAAAGACATCTTTTGTTCACCGATCGAATATTCCCTTAAGAACACTAGCTTTCGGCTTCACCTGACCCGACAGTAACAATCGCAGAGGTGCTCCCCTGATGCCCTAGCCTAATTAACGGGAACGTAGAGCATAAACACAAGAGCCAGGCAACCCCGTTGGGCCAAAACTTAAGTCATATTGATGCATATAGTGGTGAAAAAGGTACATATGGAGGAATGATGCATATGTGGTGGGCATAAAGCCCAGAAGATAATTATATTAAGCTTCTGTATAAGAAGCCCCCAGGTATATTGAGCGCGTGTAGCGCGGCAGGAGTGTGCGGTCAAAGCATACTTGAAGCTTTTAAGGCTATATATAAAAAAAGAAAGAGAGAGAGGTTATAACTTAAAAAGGAAGACGAAGGTAAGGAGATAAACACAGAGTTTGGCACTAGGCGTAGAATCTTTGGAGTCTGGCCGCGTTCCATGTGTTCGGCTCGAGTCGATTATCTGATGCATCATGCAGACGGTACGCTCCTCTAGTGAGAACTTTATCAATGATGAAGGGACACTCCCACTTGGGCTTGAGCTTGTCCTTTTTCTTCTCTGGTAGGCATAGAACGAGTTCGCCAATGTTAGAAGTTTTGGCCCGTACTTCTCTTCTTTGATACCTTTGAGCCTGTTGTTGATAGAATGCGAAACGGGCCTTTGCGACGTCACGCTCCTCCTCCAGGGCATCTAAGCTGTCCTGCTGCTCCAGCTCGGCTTCTCTCTCTTCGTACATGCACACTCGAGGTGAGTCATGGATGATATCGCAGGGTAGCACTACCTCTGCGCCGTACACCATAAAAAATGGTGTGTATCCGGTTGTGCGATTTGGCGTGGTCCGCAACGCCCATAGTACGGAGTTGAGCTCCTCGACCTAGTGCGTATCTGATTCCTTCAAGGATCGCATTAGTCTGGGTTTGATGCCTCTCATAATAAGACCATTTGCTCGTTCGACTTGACCGTTTGTTTGGAGGTGATAGACGGAGGCATAATCAAGCTTTATGCCCATTTTGCCGCACCAAGTTTTCACCTCGTCAACTGTGAAGTTTGAGCCGTTATCGATGATGATGCCGTGGGGGACACCGTAATGGTGTACGACCCCGGATATGAAGTTTATCACTGGTCCGTACTCTGCCATTTTAACTGGTTTGGCTTCTATCCATTTGGTGAATTTATCCACCATGACCAACAAGTATTTCTTCTTATGGCTTCCTCCTTTAAGGGGTCCAACCATATCGAGCCCGCAGACCGCAAAGGGCCAAGTTATGGGGATCGTTTAGAGAGCGGTAGGGGGCATATGGCTCTGATTTGCAAAAAGCTGGCAACCAACGCAATGTTGGACAAGGTCCTGTGCGTCTGCCCGGGCTGTCAGCCAGTAGAAACCTGTATGGAAGGCGTTGCTTACGAGTGCCCGAGCTGCAGCGTGGTGGCCACCGAGTCAGGCATGAATTTCGGCCAAGAGTTGCCGCCGTTCCTCTTTGGAGATGCACCTTTGGAGCACTCCAGTCGCTCTTTTCTTATAAAGCTCTCCCTCGTGGACCTTGTAGGCTTCAGAGCGCCGCACAATGCAACGTGCCTCATTTTGGTCCTCAGGGAGTTCTTGCCTATTTAGGTAGGCTAAGAAGAGTTCTGTCCACGGGGCGATGACAGCCATAATCACGTGGGCCAAAGGTGTTATTTCGGTGGCGGGGCCTCCGATTACATCAAAGTGTTCAGGATCTGGGGTTGTGTTCGGATCCGGACTGGTATTGCTGGTCTCCCCTTCCCACACCACGAATGGCTTGAACAGCCTTTCCAAAAAGATATTAGGCGGGACGGGGTCGCCCTTAGCATCGATGCAGGCGAGGATATCCGCCACTTGATTGTTTTCTCGGACCACATGGTGGAATTCGAGCCCCTCAAACCGACCTGACATTTTGAGGACGGCATTGCAATAGGCCGCCTTTTTCGGGTCCTTGGCATCAAAGTCTCCATTTATTTGAGATATTGCGAGGTTTGAATCCCCACGCACTTCTAGGTGTTGAATGCCCATGGAGACTGCCATCCGAAGACCATGCAACAGAGCCCCATATTCAGCTGCATAGTTGGAATCTGTGTATAGTATTTGGAGTACGTATTGGACTGTATCTCCGGTGGGGGATGTCAGGACAATGCCTGCCCCTAGCCAGCCATCATCTTAGATCCGTCAAAGTGCATGATCCAATTGGAGTACGCATCGTACTCTTTAGGGAGTTCGGCTTCTGTCCATTCGGCGACGAAGTCAGCCAGTACTTGCGACTTAATGGCTCGCCATGGTTTGTATGTTATGTCCAACGGGAGGAGCTCGATAGCCCATTTAGCAATCCGGCCCGTGGCATCACGGTTATTTATTATGTCATTGAGTGGTACTTCGGAGGCCACCGTGATTGAACACTCTTGAAAGTAGCGTCGTAGTTTTTGGGATGCCATGAAGACCGCATATGCTAACTTTTGATAATGTGGGTACCATGACTTGCAAGGAGTGAGGACAACGGATACGTAGTATACTAGTTTTTGAAGCGGGAAATTATGTCCGGCTGTCTCTCGTTCGACGACGAGCACTGCGCTTACGACCTGGTGTGTTGCAGCTATATATAACAGCATAGGTTCGCTGATATTTGGCGTGGCCAGGATTGGATTGGTGGCCAAGAGGGCCTTTATTTCCTCCAGTCCGGCTGTAGCCGCATCCGTCCACTCGAAGTGTTCGGTGCGTCGAAGAAGGCGATAAAGGGGTAGTGCCTTTTCTCCTAATCGGGAGATAAAGCGGCTTAAACCAGCCACGCATCCAGTAAATTTCTGGCTTTGCTTGAGGTCTGTTGGGGTAGCCAACTGTGACAGAGCTTGGATTTTAGCCGGATTTGCTTTAATTCCTCTATTGGAAATGATAAAGCCCAAGAGCTTTCTGGCCGGTACGCCGAAAACGCATTTTTCCGGATTGAGCTTGATGTCATATGTTCGGAGATTGTCGAACGTAAGCCTCAAGTCATCTATTAAAGATTCGACGTGTCTGGTTTTGATGACCACATTGTCTATGTATGCCTCCACTGTTTTGCCGATTTGTGTTTCCAGGCTTGTCTAAATCATGCGTTGATAGGTTGCACCGGTGTTTTTGAGCCCAAAAGACATGGAGTTAAAACAGAAGGGGCCATATGGAGTGATGAATGCCGTTGCGTCTTGATCAGACTCCGCCATCTTGATTTGATGGTATCCGGAGTATGCGTCGAGGAAACACAATGAGTCGTGTCCTGCGGTAGCGTCGATGATTTGATCGATGCGGGGGATGGGGAAGGGATCCTTAGGGCAAGCCTTATTGAGGTCCTCGAAATCGACGCATAAGCGCCAGGATTTGTCCTTCTTTGGTACCATCACCAGGTTTGCTAGTGAGTCCGGATGTTTTATTTCTCTGATGAATCCTACCTCGAGTAGCTTGGCTAGCTCTTCTCCCATGGCTTGTCGCTTAGGTTCTGAAAAGCACCGAAAAGTCTGCTTGACCGACTTGTATCCCTTTAGTATGTTTAGGCTATGCTCAGCCAGGCTGCGTGGGATACTTGGCATGTCTGAAGGATGCCAGGAGAAGATATCCCAGTTCTCGCGCAAGAACTCTCGTACTGCAGTGTCTATTGTGCGGTTCAGCTTTACCCCAATTGATGCTGTTTTTGTAGGGTCCGTTGAGTGGACCTGGAATTTGATTATTTCTTCTGCGGGTTTAAAAGAGGTGGACTTGGGTTGTTTGTCGAGTATCACGTCGTCCCTGTCCACTGTGGAGTGCAGCACAGTTAATTCTTCGGCTGCGAGAGGTTTGGACAATGCCTCTAGGGCTAGTGCAACGGTTTTATTTTCGGCGAGGAGTGCTATGTCCAGATCACTAGCTAGAGTGATGATTCCATTGGGCCCAAGCATCTTGAGCTTCATGTACCAATAATGGGGTATAGCTTGGAAGCTCGTGAATGCACCCCGCCCTAAAAGGGTGTGGTATCCACTAATGAACGGGGCCACTTGGAATGTAATTTCTTCGGACATATAACTCTCCGGCGTGCCGAATACCACATCCAGTGTGATTTTTCCCGCACATCGTGCCTCCCGACCAGGGATGATTCCTCTGATGGTCGTGCTGCTTTGCTCAATGCGGCTCTTGTCTATTTCCATTTTGTTACGAGTTTCCTCGTATATGAGGTTTAATCCGCTGCCACCATCCATGAGCACTTTAGTAAGCCGGAAGCCATCCACAATTCAACTAAGGACCAAAGCAGCTGGTGCTCGGACTATTCGGAATTGAGGTTCGTCACTGGCATTGAAGGTTATGGCCGTGTCATTCCACGGATTTATTGCTGCAACGTGGCAGACTTCGCCGAGGTTGCGGAGTGCTCGCTCACACCTATTGTTTGAGGCGAAAGTCTTGAAGACTGTCAGTACTGTATTGTTATTCTCCGCGGGATGGTGCTCTGCGGTATTGTAAATGAAGAGATCCTCGCCCCTGTTGGCCACCTGTCGGAGTATCCAACATGCTCTAAGGTTGTGTGTTGATATGGTCTCCGGTGTGCTGGGAATTTTGCATGGCCTGTTGAGCCATCCCTCCAATACAGTTCCACGCCTTGTAGAGGGCGTTGGCTTCTTTCGATTGGGTGACTTGCGAGACCCCACCCTTTTAGTTCGGACGAGGGGTTTAGTGAGAGCCGGAGCATCCCAGAATTTTGTTTGGGTTTTCTAGGCGCTTTCCATCCCACAGTACTTATGTACTATGGCCGCCAAGTTGGCGGAGTGTGCTATGTCACGGCGACTTATGGAGTTGAGGATTCCCTTGTCCGTGCAATTTTTGCAATAGAATGAGATTGTGTCTTCCTCGCGACAGTCCTTAACCTTGCTCATTATAAGGAGGAATCAGACCCAGAAGTGATGTACTGTCTCTTGGGGCTCTTGTCTAATGTGGGAAAGATCACTTGTGTCTGGGTGGGTGGGTAGAATTAAGTCCAAATCCTGACCCGATCTGAGACCCAGGGGCAAAGGAGCTCCCGAGCTTGGCGGCTCGGACTCCGGGATGTTGCCCAATATTTGTGGCCCGCTGCCCGATTCTAAGTTCGGAGCCTGGGCCCCCGTAAACGGGTATCCAACTCAGAGAGCTCGGGAATCCGGACATAGTTCATCCTCAAAATAGAGGAAGAATCACTGCTTTGTTCGTCCACCACCGCAATCTAATTGGTGAACGACAGAGAGTTAATGTCCCTTTGGTCGGGTTTAAGCCTGATCTGATCATAGTCCATAGCAACTCCCAGGGCGATGCGACCCAAGAGCTCGTTCAGGGAGGAGAGCTCCATTGGATCCATCTGCTCTTCTTGATGACCTGAGAAGTCATCATCGGCGCGGCGGCCGAACGGGTGGTCATGACGAAGCCGCCCATCCGGAGAGTCTGGCCTACGGCCAGGGCTCCCCCAGAGGTGATGTTGTCCTTGACAACAAGGCGAGCCATCATTCCCTATCGTGATGGCACAGTGGAACTCTCAATGAAAGCACCAATGTTGCTGTCAAAACCGGCGGATCTTGGGTAGGCGGTCCCGAACTGTGCATCCAAGGCTAATGGTAATAGGAGACAGGGGACACGATGTTTACCCAGGTTCGGGCCCTCTCGATGGAGGTAATACCCTACTTCCTGCTTGATTGATCTTGATGAGATGAGTATTATAATAGTTGATCTACCACGAGATCGTAGAGGCTAAACCCTAGAAGCTAGCCTATGGTTATGATTATTGTTGTCCTATGGACTAAACCCTCCAGTTTATATAGACACAGGAGGGGGCTAGGGTTACATAGAGTCGGTTACATAGAAGGATATCTACATATCCGGATTGCCAAGCTTGCCTTCCACGCAAAGGACAGTCCCATCCGGACACGGGATAAAGTCTTCAATCTCGTATCTTCATAGTCCAATAGTCCGCCAAAGTAAATAGTTCGGCTGTCTGAGCACCCCCTAATCCAGGACTCCCTCACTCGCGCCACCATCGATGAGGGTTTGGTGACAAGGATGTTGCTGATGGTGGGCGTGCAAAGCATGGGGAGCACGCCTCCGGTGGACGAGCACTAGAGGTGTTCCTTGGACTCAAAGTGATAGCATACTGCGACCACTTGAGGGGACACGCAACTTCAAGCCCCAGGAGGGTTGCGTTCACCTTACAAGTGAACATTTGAAGATGCGTTGTGAGCCTGGGGCGTGCGGACCACCCATGATGCAGGCGATAGCACGAGGTTCCTTGAAGTCCCCAGCCCCATCATCATGCCGGTTATCGTCGTTCCTCCTTGGCAGTGGCGGAAGTGGAGGGAGGCCAGCATAGCCATGGGGACGGGCCTCACGAGGATGATCACGCCAAAATCCATTGCGAGGTTCGTCGCACCAGCGGTCCTCATGAGGCTGATCGCGCCAGTCCTTATGGGGGTCATGGTTGTCCCGGCGGCCTCCACGGCGGCCTCCTCCGCGGTCGTAGCCCCGGTCACCATGCTCGCGGCGGTGACCAAGGCGCCCATCATGAAGGGACCTAAGCTCTTGGGAGTCGTTGGTGTTGTCATTGTGTATGTTGTGGAAGATGCAGAACAGGCGGTTGCCTCTGGGGGGGTCGTCATGGTCATGACCGCACTTCATCTCAGGTTCAGCAGCAAGTACGGCAGGACCCTTGCGCTTTGCCTCCTTAGACTTGTCCTTCCTGTCCTCGAGGTCGGCCTCAGGAAGCTCCAAGAGGGAGAGGCAGCCCTCCTCGTCCCTTGCGCATTTGTTCGATAGGTTGACCATCTCCAACGCCGAGCACAGGACCTCGTTGGTGGCGAGCTGCTCCTTCATCTTGACATCCTGGGCGCCTTCGGAGACCGCTAAGATGATGGCCTTGTCAGATACCTTCGGGATCCTGAGGCAGAGGTTCATGAAGCACTGTATGTACTTGTGCAAGGTCTCGCCCGGCTGCTGTTTCACGCGCCGCAGGTCACCCCCTGCAGGAGCGTGATCACGAGTACCCTAAAAGTTGGCAATAAAATGCTCGCGAAGCTCGTCCAAAGAGGAGATCAACCCCACCAGGAGGTTTAGGAGCCAAGAGCGTGCGCCCTCCTTAAGGGCCATGGGGAACCAGTTCACCATGACCTTGTCGTAACCGTTTGCTACTTCGATGCTCGGCGCGTAGAGCTAGGGAAACTCCGCAGGGTTAGGTGTGATGCCATTGATTCAATCGTACACTAATCATACATGCAAATGTGTATGATCAAGATCAAGGACTCACGGGAAGATATCACAACACAACTCTAGACACACATTAAAATAATACAAGCTTTATATTACAAGTCAGGGGCCTCAAGGGCTCGACTACATAAGCTCGAATACACAAGAGTCAGCGGAAGCAATAATATCTGAGTATAGCAATAAGTTAAACAAGTTCGCCTTAAGACGGCTAGCACAAAAGTAGCAATGGTCAAAAAGACAAGTCCTCCTGCCTGGGACCTCCTAAGTACTCCTTGAAGTTGAGCTCGACGTAGAATCATCCTCGGGATCCTCTGGATCCTAGAATCCATCATATGATCGCAATAACCGGGAAAAGGGGAAAAGGAAGTAGCAAACCAACCGTGAGTACTCATACAAAGTACTCGCAAGCAATGAAATGGGTAGTATCTGTGGACTGAACTGCAGAATGCCAGAATGAGAGGGGGAGAAGCTAGTCCTATCAAAGACTACACTTCTGGCAGCCTCCATCTTGAAGCACATAGAAGAGAGTAGCTGGTAAGTTAACCAAGTAACAACGTATAGCATAAACCTACCCGGTGATCCTCCCCTCATCGCCAAGTGGGAAAGCGGTCACTGGGTTATCTCTGGAACTTATCTGGGTGTGTTTTATTAAGTATCTGGTTCTAGTTGTCATGAGGTCGGAATACAACTCTGAGTCATCCGTTACCGTGAACACAGTTATTCGAATAGGTCAATCTTCCCTGTAGGGGTGCACCACCTTACCAAACATGCTTGATCACTCTGGCCGGACACACTTTCCTATGTCATGCCCGGCCTTGGAAGATCAACACGTCGCAGCCCTACCTAGGCCTAAGGGAGAGGTTAGCACACCGGTCTAAATCCTAAGCTCGCAGGGGTCTTGGGCCCATTGCCCTTTGCACTCCTGCATGTTGCGTGGGCGACCAGAAGGAGACCTAGCACCCCTAATACAAGAGCAGGCGTTCTAGTCCTATCAGGTGTGTGCTGCTCAACCGCTGACGTCTAGGAGGCCATAACTGTTCCCGCATGGTGGTTTGTGCGTATAGGCCAGTGGCCAACTTGGATCAAATACCCAATCTCGTTAAGCGTGTTATTTCAAGTAACCACGGACGCCGACCAGGACCAGACCCACCTGTCTCCTAGGTGGTCACAACCTGTCCTGTCGCTTGGCCACAAAGTAACACTCAGGAGCCGTCGGGAACCCAGACCCACCACTACCTGGGTGGAACCACCCGTCCTTTTAGCCCCCCACATCGGAATTAGTTGCGGGTACTGTACGAGCCGACCTGACTTTAGTCACATCATGTAACCTATATAGTATGTATGTAAGTATATAATCATGATCACCTCCCGAGGAAATCATGACCCAGTAGTATAGCATGGCAGACGGACAAGAGTGTAGGGCCACTGATGTAATAGACTAGCAACCTATATTAAGCATTTAGGATTGTAGGTAAAGTATCAACAATAGTAACAAGGACAATCTATGCAGCAGTATAGGATCAAGCTGATGAAACAGTAACATTACTCTAATGCAAGCACTAGAGGGAAAGAGTAGGCGATATTGGGATGATCAAGGGGGGTTTGCTTGCCAGGTTGCTCTGGCAAGAAGGAGGGTTCGTCAACACTGTAGATGATCGAGGCAGCAGCGGTGTCAGTCTCGTAGTATACCGGAGAGAAGAGGGGGAGGAAACAATGAATACAATGCAAACAACTGCATTACGATGCACGACAAAGAAAATAGCGGTGCTAGGTGTGCCCAAACGTGGTACTAGACGATACTGTTGAAGAGGGGAAACATCCGGGAAAGTATCCCGGTGTTTGGCATTTTTGGACAAACGGAGCGGAGGAGGACGGTTGCAAGTTTGCTATGCTAGGGACATGTGGCCGACAAACAAACAACATATTTGGAATTGTCTCGTTTTTTTGAGCAACTTTCATGTGCAAAACATTTTCATCCGAGTTACGGATTATTTTTAGGATTTTTTCTATGTTTAAATGACATTTTTGAATTTTCAGGATATGTTTTAATTCGAAAATAAAAGAGAAATTTCTATGGGTACACAGAAAGTGTACCCAGCAATGCACATGGGTGACTGACAGTCAGGGCCCGCTGCTGAGTGAGCAGCCCAGTCAGCGTTGATTGGTCAACAGGGCCATGTGGAACCCAGTTGTCAGTGATGCAGTTTAGTTAACTAATTTAAATTTGTCCAAAATTGTTAGTTAGCGCGGTGGGGTCTATTAGTCAGTATCTAATTAAGGGGTTTAGCACTAATTCATGGTTAGCACTAATTAAGCTAGGCCCAGCCCCACTGGCAGTGGCTATAGCTAGCGACCAGTGGTTGTGCTAAACCCCCTTAATAGCTAGCCCCTATGGCCACCGAAGGAAGCGACAGGCAGTGGCATACATAGCCGGTGCGGCATGCCGGAGGCGGGGCACGGGTGGCAGGGCGTCGACGGGGCGATGCGTGGCGGGGCAAGCGAGGATGCAGGCGGGGGAGGCTGGGGCGTGCAGCAGGGAGTAGCAGCGGCGGCGGGCTGGTGGTGGCGATAGCAAGTAGCACGCAGCACGGGGTTGGTGGGGCGAGGGCAAGGGCAGGCATTTTCGAGAGCCGATGGCGGCTAGCAGCGCACAACAGCGGCGACAGCGGAGCGTCGAGGTAGCTAGCGTGAGAAGGGAGGCGTGGGCGCGCCGACGGGCGGGAGGCACGGGCGCAGCCGACAGCTAGCACTAGCGGAGTGTGGTGGTGGTAGGCGGTGGCTGTGCTGGCGCACAAGGGGCGGGCAAGTGGTAGAGCGCGCGCGTGCAGCAGTAGCAGGTCCAGGTGCGGGCGCACGAACATGAGGCATGGCATGGCAGGAACGCGGCCAGGGGCATCGTGAGCGGTGATCGGCCCTGGCGGTGGGACGGGGGCATATGGCAGAGGAAATCAAAGGGGAACAGGGGGAAAATGGAGCAGAGCTCATAGCGGGTGCGGTGACGGTCTCGATGGAGGCGGGGAGGCAGCATTCATGGCGGATCAACAGCGTGAATTGGTGGCCAAATCTGGAGAAGAAGAGGTTGATGGCGAGGTTCCATCGCGATCCAGCTTGCGGGGCTCCACCTAGATTATGAGGAGGGAGGCACACATCCCCTCGATGTGTTCCGATGGCATGGCGAAGCTAGGACGGCAACGACGACGACAATGAGCGATTTAGCTTGGGAGAGAGATCGTGGGGGCGCGAGGGGGGAGGAGGAGGTGGCGACTAGGGTTGGTAGAAGGATCGCGGGGCACTTGTAGGTCACCGGGGAGCGACGAATGTCTAGCACGTGGATATTCTCCGCCATGGACGTGCGGGCATCGTCCATGATGGCTCTATGAACAGAGAGGCAGGAGAAAATGTGGAGTTGGACTGGCTGGGTTGCCCATTTTGCCAGATGGGCAAAGTGCCCAGTAGTTCAGTTTTTTTATATTTTCATTTTTGTTTACTGTTTTAATTATTTAGCTATAGTTTTGTATTTAGTTTAGATACTGGATGATTTTAGTTAAAGCTGAAACTTCCCACAAAATTACTTGCTGATATTTTGGTGTTGTCCAAAAAGTTTGAGGTTATTTGGAAATGTTTTAAAATAGGTTTGTATTTAAATGGGCATAATAAGTGCTACTTGTCCACTTTAATTATTCCTAGGTGCAATTTAAAAATCCATTTAATATTGGTTCCTAAATGTTAAATACTTAGTGAAAATTTGCAAACCCTCGAACATTTTTATTTGACAGTTTGAAGAAAGAAGAATTTGAATTGTTATTGAAATTTTAATTTGACTCAGATTTTCATCAAGTGGCAAATTGGCTTAATATAACATGATGACATGGCACATTAGGGTGAGGTCACTGTAGCTTGATTATTGGGGTGTTCATCAGGGGTGCTGTCATAACGTGGAGGCAGATCCGGCTTGAACTTGTCGGGCTAGACAATGTGGCACAACTCTGGGTGAAGGCACGGCAGCCTGCCGCACTCACATGTACTAGCCACGCAGGTGGAGCATGGTCTTGGCGCCCACACGCAGTCTTGACGTGGCGGCACCCGAAGTGTGCGCTCTCCTTGGGGCCGCCGCACCACTTGGAAGCTTGCTTCAACGCGCGTAGGTGCCCCGCGCAGCGGGTCGTGTGGGGGAATGTGACACCCCAAAATTTTAACCTTGTTTCATTAATTAAAATTTTGCCAGGAAACTCAAACTTTTATTTTCTGGATTTCCTTTTTATTTCAGAACCATTCTTTTCTTTATTATTATGGAGTTTTTACCCCAAGTGAAAACTTCTCAATCATTATTGGACTTATTTACCCTCTCAAATAAAACAATTCTTTTAGCAATGGGATTATTTATATAATTATTTTCCCTGAGACTTATTTCTTTAAAAATGATTTGTATAAGTTTCAGGGCCTCTTTTGCACTACAACTCTTTGATAAATTTATTTAAAAAGCTCACCAAAATTTGGGGATGACATATGATGTCCCTAAATCACTTTTATGCAAAAATATTCCTTAGACATTTGGAGATTTTGAGTTTTACCACAAGTTTTTAAATCTGGTCAAATTTCACTTTTGCACTGCAACCTATTTAAAAACTTCTTTAAAACTTCCACCAAAATTAGGGGATGTCAGTAGGAGTATATTATTCATCTTTATGCAAAAAACCATTGATGCTCTTTGAAAAATTTGAGTGAATCAACCTCATTTTCATTCTGGTCCAACTTGATGATTTGTACTGCAACCTTATTTTAACTTGCTCCTTTAGCCATGATTCTTTTCCCGCTTATAGACCAACCTGCAAAACCCTTAAGTCCAGGAGAGTGGACCCATTGGAGGATTTTAAGTTCATGCAATCATGCATTTTTCTTTCCGTCCAAAACTGAAGATTTGCAAAACTTGCATTAGCAAGTTTATGGTTTTTCCCAAATGACATTGCCATCCTCACCTACATCTAAAGAGACACCAGCCTAGAGAGTTTGTCCACCCCAATAAATGCCTAGGTGCATGTGGCATTCTATCAAGCACCTTGTGTGCATGGTCAAATTTGGCATAAGTTTTAGTTTGCACTGTGAGCTTGATCCACTGACCCAGAAACCTTGTCCACTAAACTCCTAGATGCCTATGACCTAGCCCTGCTAATTGCCAGCCTCACCCACGCTCTCTAACCCACGCTGGCATTTCGCCAAACGCCTGGCTTGCATGCTCTGGGCGTGGCCAGAGCGCGCGTTTTGCACGTGCATGCGCACGAGTCGCCGCGTCCCACTGCCGCTCCCCCGCGCCTGTTCTGGCCCCTCCCCTCTCCCAGTCTACGCACCCGACTCCTTCCTCGCTGCAGGGCCGCCTGGAACCCTCCTGGCGCCCTATAGCGCCGCCACCGCAAGCCGCCACCGCTGCCCGACAGCCTCTGCCATGGTCGGCGCCGCCCGAGCCACACCAACACGCCAGCTCACTCGTGGAACAGCCCGAGCTCATCCACTAGCTTGTCAGCTAGCGCCCGTCGCAGCCACGTTTCCATGTCCATTACACAACGGCGGTCACCGACGATCCTATCCACGGCCACCGCGAACCGACCTAGCCGTGCTATAAGTAGGAGCTTTGGGCTCGTCCAGCCACTCAGGCGACCTCCGGCCACCCCCAAAGCACCCCCACAGCTAGCAATTTTCGGGGGGAAGCTGTCTTCCCCGACTCCGGCCGGTTCGGCCGCCGCCACGTCCCATCACGTTCATCGCAACTAGGGCCCCCCTGCCCATCTGACGCCACCGCTCGACTCCCGATGACCCTACGGAGCCACCCAACACCTCAAACCCGCTCGGGAACCACCGCAGCCCATGACCCCAAACTCACCCGAAGCTGCCGGCCGCCGCGAAGCTCACCGCCGGTGACTGCCTTCGCCCCCGCCGACCCAGCAACCATGGGGAGTTACGCCCTGAGCTGGCGGATCCATCCATGCACTCGGGAGCCCGCGAGGAGCCCCCAATCACTGGCAACGATCGCCGAAGCCCCGCCTCCGCGCGGCCAGAGGAGGAAGGAGGTGGGGGATGACTGGTCAAACCTGACCAATGGGCCTCCCGGACCCACTGTCAGTGACCCACGCCGGTCCACGTGGTTTAAGTGGAAGCGTAAAAGCAAAGTACGCCTTTGACGTGTTCAGTTTTCGAAACATTTTTCTTTTTTTTCTGTTTTATTTTAAAAACAGAATTTGACCAAAACTTTAACTGGCTATAACTTTTAAAATAAAACTCCAAATGAGTTGATTATTTTTCCTACCTCTCTCAAATTTAGTCTAGTTTATTTTAAGATTTATTCGAAAATTTTCAGACAACTTTTTTACACAGTTTTGAAACTATGTTTTAATTTGAATAATTTCAAAATTAGATTTTTGAAGAAGAAGTCAACTTTCAAAAGGCACACCCCACTTGCATACTCTTGAAGGCAAGCATTGTGAAGCCTGGCATAATATTTTTGTGTGTTAGTTGACACGATTATAACACCACCTTAATACGGAGAACTCATTATTGTTTTTGTGGCGATATGATCATTTGCATGAATGCATATTGGGGATTTCCTTGCTGTTGGAAATGGATATACTTGTGATGGTAATCGCCCTCGTATGCCTTGCATGCATGCCGGAAAGAAATCCGGGAAAGCCTCTGCCTTGGGTCGGCGTGAGCTTGTCTCCGGTCTCCGTCGGGACGGTTATGTCTGGTATGGCATAGTAAGGTATAATGAGTGGTGATTCTGTTGGTTGAAATATATTGGTTATACATATCATGCAGGGAATTTTTAAACCTCCTGAGTCAACCGTAGATCGAGTCTTGTTCTAGTAACCCCAATACTTGTTTCGTACTACCACTTGTCCCTGTCGCAGGTAGGGTACGGTTCAGTAAGTTGTCAACCCCTTTCTTGGCACACACCATACAGAGAGGCCATGGTGGAAGATATCGGCTGCATCCGGTAGGCAGGCCACTTGGTCCGGGGGCATGGGTGTTTCCAGTTGGGACCGAGAGGGGGGCACCCCTTAGAGCGCGCGATATAAATTTGATCCCATGCTATTCGAGGTTGTAGCGTCCCCACTTAGAGTTTTGCTTGACAGGTGTCGTGGGTGATTCCAGACACCAGTAAGTTAAGCTGGTGTGTGTAGGACAGGTGTGTTTTCAATTAAAAGACCGTAGACATAATTAGTCCTGACGGACTAAAGGAATCCGTTACTCATGGGTAAGGTGTACACCCTCTGCAGAGATTAAATCTATTCGAATAGCCATGTCCATGGTTAAGGACTACAGTCTGGGATGGGTCAAGTGTCGGTCTTAGTGTCGGTCTTCGGAGGAGAAACTGCTAAACCAGAACATGGATCATGACTTGTGACTTGTGTTGATTATGATGATTATTATTATGGACTAACCCTTTATATTATTATTGGGTATCCCTGGGACGGTTCCACCTCCTGGATATTCACTGTGATTGTTTACTTAATAAGCCCTTTATGTGGTGTCGCTCAGACGCCCGACTGTGGCATGCTGTTATTTATTTACTTTGCAAGCCCTTTATGTGGTGTCGCTCAGACGCCCGATTGAGGCATGCTCGTTATTTACTATCCTTTCGAGGCATCGCTTCAGACACCCGATCGGTGCATCTTATTACTACTCTGTTATTACGTATTCATGTTGCATACAAATAACCTCCTTGCATGCATCAGGGATTTTATTTTATGACTAACGTTATGATCATAGAATATGTCAGAGCATGATTATCATTTGTTATATTATACCCGTGTTCATAATGTTTGCGAGTACATTCAGAGTACTCACTGGCTTGTCCCTGGCTATTGTCTTGGCCAGATTTCTTGCTTGGAGAGGAGCATTGCAATGACAACCCCGGAACCTAAGCAGTGGTGATAGCAGCCTCGCGAAGATAGGAGTTAACTTGGCCAGCTGTTCCTGTGGGAAATGGAGTCCCATAGACGTTGATGATCCACAAACCGCTTCCGCCATCAACCACTAGAAACCATTTGTTGTACTCATAGGCCAGAATGGTCTTGTACTACATATTTTGTATTTTGCTTGGAATTTCTGTATCAAGTTGGTGGCTCATCAGCTAACAGCAATCCTAGGGCTGGTGAGCACAAGGGCCATTTTCTAGAAATTAATATCCCAAAAATCCGGTCCTGACAGGGAACCCCGCGCGGAGGAGGAGAAGGAGGGGCGCCGTGGTCCACATTGCCCACCTAGGACGGTGGGGGACGTAGTGAACGGGAAGGCGCAGGGGCCTCGCCCGTGGCACTGATGAGTTCAGTGATGCAGCCAAGCTAGTCGTCAGCGGGGCGGTAGAGCAGATGCTCAAGCGCCATGAGAAACGCAGCTTGCACATTCGCCGGACCACAGAGAGCATGGGAGGATGGCGCCGTGGCTGGAGTGGGTGATGGATTCGTGCTGCATTCATCACACCTCATGAAAGGTGGCAGCGACGAATCCTGCTGCTCGTGGACAGCAGGATCGGTGGTAGCATTAGCCACGGGGGAAGCAGAACAACGTGGGGCGCCGCGGCCCATGGGCGCCATCGTAGCGACGCGAGCGGCCTGACGCTCAGCACGGACTCGGCGGGCATCGGCCATGGAGGCGATGAAATGGGACAAAGCGGAACTCTATGGAGGATCTCAACATGCCCCTACCTGGCGTGCCAAATGTCATATTCAGGGCTCCGTGGACCCAAGAAGGTTCGAACTCTGGGGTGTGTATGAAGATCAACCTCTCAAGCCTCAAGCTCGTCGCCCCCACAGCCTAGCCTAGCCAGATTCGCGTGAACAAGGAAGAGCATGGAAACGGCGGTTTACCCAGGTTTAGGCCACCTTGCGGTGTAAAAGCCTACCCCTGCTTTGTGGTGGATTGGCCTCACAAGGGGCTGAGGATGAACAAGTAAAGGGGATGAACAACCTTGCCAGGTCTACTCTGGTGAGGGTGGAAAGGCTTCAGATCCTCTCTACGGTGGTGGCTAACCTATATTTATAGTGGCCTTGGTCCTCTTCCCCAAACTTAGGTGGGAAGGGATCCCACATCGACCAATTTTAAAGGGGACAAGTAGTACATCTAATCCCGACGAAAGGTGGTCTTCACCTACAAAGCTTCTGGTCGTGACGCAGTGGTGGGCTCGGTGATGACATCCGTCCTGCCGAGCCTGTGGTCTTGGTCTTGTAGTACCGGAATGGAAACCTTTGGGAGATTCCTCGGGAACCCACGTCTACCTTTGCCTCCTTAGCACCAAAGAGGAAACTGCCTTCTCTGCACCTGCTGGCGCCCGCCTGGCCCTTGTCATCATGGCTCACGTCATCATAGCCCCGTGAGGCTGGGTACTTGTATAGGAATCATAGCCTAAGAGTGATCCTATGTTTGAATTAAAGAAACTTCCTAAACCTTGGAAATATGCTTATCTATAAAAAAATAAAATATATCCTATTCTTATCAATGCTAACATTTTAGTGCACGAGAAAAGAGGCTATTGAAAACTTTGTGGAAGCATCATGCTGCAATTGGATATACTATTCATGATCTTAAAGGCATTAGCCCTACTCTATGTCAGCATAAGATTAATATGGACCTGATGCTAAACCAATTGTTGATCATCAATGTCCCTTGAATCCTAAAATGAAAGATATGGTAAGAACTGGAATATTAAAGCATCAGGAGGCAGGTATAATTTATCCTATAGCTGATAGTAGATGGGTAAGTCATCTTCATTGTGTCTCTAAGAAAGGTGGCATCACTGTTGTTCGTAATGATAAAAACGAACTTATCCCACAAAGAATTATAACTGGTAATAGGATGGTAAGTGACTTCAGGAAATTAAATAAAGCTACTAGAAAAGATCATTACCCCTTGACTTTCATTTATCAAATGTTAGAAATATTATCTAAGCACACACATTTCTGCTTCCTAGATGGCTATTCCGGTTTTTCACAAATACTCCTGTCACAAGAATATCAAGTGAAAACTACTTTTACTTGTCATTTTGGAACATATGCTTATAGATGCATGCCTTTTGGTTTATGCAGTGCACCTGCAAACTTTCAAAGATGTATGACTACTATATTCTCTAATTTCCATGAGAAAATTGTTGAGGTATTCATGGATGCGTTCCTATTTACGGAACATCTTTTAATGAGTACCTGAGAAATCTTGACAAAGTTTAGCAGAGATGTGAGGAGACTAATCATGTCTTGAATTGGGAGAAGTGCCAATTCATGGTAAACGAAGGTATATCCTTGGTTATAAAATTTCTGGAAGAGGCATAGAAGTAGATAAAGCTAAAGTTGATGCAATTGAGAAAATGCGAGGTCCTAAAGATATTAAAGTTATAAGAAGTTTCATTGGTCGAGCTAGTTTCTATAGAAGATTTATCAAGGACTTTTCTAAAATTTCCACGCCTCTTACTAATCTCCTACAAAAAGGTGTTCCATTTGTGTTTGAAGATGATTATGTGGAAGCCTTTGAAATACTTAAGAAAGCTTTAATAACTACACCAGTTGTTCAACCACCTGATTGGAACTTACCCTTTGAAATTATGTGTGTTGCTAGTGACTATGCTATTAGTGTTGTTCTAGGTAAAAGAGTTGATAAGAAATTAAATGTTATTCATTATGCTAGCAAGACCTTGGATAGTGTCGGTGTTCTGGGAACGGGGGTAACCAGACTTGCCTGCCTGCGGCCTGCAGCGTGGCTCAAGGAGTGGCCCAGTACGACTCATCTACATCAGCACATGCTCAAGACCCTCACGAGGGGCCAAGCCTCATGGGGCGGACGATAGGAGGCTTCCTCAGGCACGGCCTCGTCAGGCTGGCTCGCGAGGAGACGGAGAGATCAAGGCGGGGTACCCCACGAGGTGCCCATGACGCAAGCCATGACGACCAAGGCCAGGCGGGCACCAGGCGGGCGCCGGCCTGCGCAGAGTTCTTGTTTCCTCTTTGGTGCAAAGGGGGCAAGCGCAGGCAAGGGTATCAAGCAAAGGCAACTATTTCGGTGCAACAAGACCAAGACCAGCAGGACGGCAGAATGGAGGTCATCATGGAGCCCAAGTCAGCGTCATCGTCAGGGTCTTTGGCAGGCGAGGACCAACTTTAGTAAGGATAAGTGTACTAGATGTTCCCCTTCAAAATGGCCAATTGTTGGCGCCCTTCCCGCTCAATATTTGGGAAGAGGCCTGGGGCCTTCGCTTATAAATAAGACTAGCCACCCACAGGATAGAGAGGATCGGATCCGGCATCTGGGACGTAGAGAGAGAGAGAGAGAGGCGACTGAACTCCCCTTAGCAGTTCATCGCCCCAGCCAAGAACAGACCCTCGCGAGGTTGTCCTTCCACTGTACTGTTCCTCATCAGCCCCAGAGGAAATCCACACACCACAAAACTGGAGTAGGGTATTACACCACAATGGTGGCCTGAACCAGTATAAACTCGTGTCCCTTGTGTTGTTCTTCGTGTAGTTTAGTTCCTAGCGAGGCGGTGAGACATGGGTAGGCTGGAGGTGTGATCTCCGCGTGCACCACAGTTTTCGAACCTTGAGGGTCTGCCGGAACCCTAAATCCGACAGATAGTGCTCAAAGAAATTATGCTACTACTGAGAAAGAATTTCTAGCAGTTGTGTTTGCATGTGATAAGTTCAGACCTTATATTGTTGACTCTAAAGTTACTATTCACACCGATCATGCTGCTATGAAATATGTTATGGAAAAGAAAGATGCCAAACCTGGATTTGATTAGGTAGGTTTTTTTATTACAGGAGTTTGATTTGCATATTGTTGATAGAAAAGGAGCTAAAAATCCTATAGCAGGTAACTTGTCTAGAATGGAAAATGTTCTTGATAACCCACTGCCTGTTGATGATAGTTTTCCTGATGAGCAGTTTTTTTGTGGGCAATTAGCAGTTATAAACGCTTCTACTTCTCATGATAACCCTCAGTATGCAGATTATAATAATTTCATTGTTGCTAAATACATACCACCTAATTACACATACCAAGAAAGGAAAAACTTCTTATTTGATTTAAGACATTCACTGCAAAAAAAGACACATGCATGACATTTTGGGTCGAACGAAATTTTTTTTGTCATGCTTATGAAACTTCTATGAGGATAATTGTGACAAAACCTGGTATCATCATAGATGTGGTGGGCTCCTACTTGTGTCGGTGTTCTGGATACGGGGGTACCGAGACTTGCCTGCCTGCGGACTCGGCCCCTTGGCTCCGCCAACAGCCTGGTACGGCCCAGTTTCGACATCAACAACTCAAGACCCTCACGAGGGGCCAAGCCTCGCGAGGCGGACGACACCAAGACCTCCAAGGGGATCAGCCTCCTCAGGCTAGATCCTAAGGAGCGGAGGTTTTTTTGCAAGGCTCACCTTGTGAGGTTCGGGTGACATGAGCCATACAAACGAGTCCAGGCCAGCTCCAGCGGGCGCTGTGCACCAGTTTCCTCTTTGGTGCAAAGGAGGCAAGCAGCAGGCACGAGTCACGAGGAAGCAACCAACGGTTTCCATTCCTGTGTAACAAGATCAAGACCGCAAGGACGGCAGGACAAAGGCCATCGCCGAGTCCACCGCAGCATCGAAACCAGAGGCTTTTGCAAGCGAAGACCACTTTAGTAAGGATAAGATGTACTTGTTGTCTACCTTCAAATTTGGTTGTTGTGGTATCCCTTCCCGCCTCCATTCGCAAAGAGGACCAAGGCCACTATAAATAGGACCTAGCCACCACCAAAAGGGGGGAGATCGGATCCATTCCACCCTCACCAGCTCACCAGCTCACTTGAGCCCAAGAACATGCCTCCTGAGGTTGTTCTCCATTGTACAAGTTCTTCCTCAGCCCCTCGAGGCAAATCCACCACAAAAGCAGGAGTAGGGTTTTACACCGCAAGGTGGCCTGAACCTGGGTAAATTGCACGTCGGCAGACTGGGGAGAGTAAGATCTTCACACGCACCCCAGAGTTTGATCCTCTCAAGGGTTTGCGGAACCAGTAATCCGACATTTGGCGCACCAAGTAGGGGTGCATCAAAGATCCGCCGCTCCGTCCGCTTTGATCCTCTGCCAGATCCAATGGCGGGCACTCCACCGTCGACTGGACCATCACGCTCCTTTGTGGGAGCTATGGGCCTCCGGGCTTTCACCCCTGCCCTGTGCCGGGTGCAGTGGCCACCCAAGTCTAGGTTGGAGATCCCGCCTTGCTGCGATGGCGCGACAGATCCGGCTGGCTTCCTCCAAGCGTACGAGGAGACAGTTTGGGCAGCCGGCGGGGACGATAAGGTCATGTCCATCGAGCTCCCCATGGCACTCGTGGGTGTGCCACGCGCCTGGCTGCTCAACTTGCCAGAATCTTCTGTGGCTTCCTGGGAGGGCTGCGCGACCTCTTCATCGCGCACTTGATGGCACCGACGGGGGCTTCCCTAGGCTGGGCGGCACCCAAGCCGACCTCACCTTTGATTCGGAAGACCACCCCTCTTCCATAGTGGGCGTAGGCGCGCTGCTATGCTCTACACCCCCGCCATCTACAATGTGGCATACTCGGGTACCCAGCCCTAGCTAAGTTCATGGCAGCAACTCACCCAGCCTACAACCTCATGAAGATGCCGGGAAGTAGCGGCATCCTTATGGTGGCAGGAGACACCAAAGATATACTACTGGCCCTCAAGCTTACCTTCAAGACCGCGACAGCCGCACAGTCGAGTGGGAAAGGAGCCCAGAGGCCCCGGGGGTTGCACCGACGAAGAAGAAGCAGTTCTTTTCTCAAGATCGAGCTGAGACGAAACAAGTACCAGTTGATGAAGACGGTGCATTCGGCGCCACCTTCACCATAGGTGGCGGACTATCTCCGGACTAGGAGAGGGCATTGGTCAGCTTCTTGCGTGCC
Source organism: Triticum aestivum (assembly GCF_018294505.1). Lineage (NCBI taxonomy): Eukaryota > Viridiplantae > Streptophyta > Magnoliopsida > Poales > Poaceae > Triticum > Triticum aestivum. The sequence continues at coordinate 238,920,849 of NC_057795.1, read as the reverse complement.
AACAAGGAAGTGTTCACATGGGAACCCAATGACCTGGTGGAATCCCGAGGGGGATAATCGAGCACCACATGAGGGTGTGCCCAAACGTGCACCCAGTGAAGCAGAAGGGACGGCGGCATTCCATAGAGAAGCAAGTGTTCATCATCCAAGAGACCCGCAAGCTGCAGGATGCATCATCCGGGAGGTGCGGTACCTAGAGTGGCTCGCAAACCCGGGTATTGTACCCAAGAAGAGTGGGAAGGAGTGCATGTGTGTCGACTTCACCAACCTCAACAAGGCTTGCCCTCAGGACCCATTCCCGCTCCCATGCATCGATCAGATCATTGACTCCACCACTGAGTGTGATCTACTGTCCATTTTGGACGCCTTCTCGGGCTACCACCAGATCAAGATGGTTGTGCAAGATGTGGAGAAGACGGTGTTCCTGACCCCATGTGGGGTGTACTGCTACACCTGCATGCCATTCGGACTGCGTAATGCTGGATCCACCTTTCAACGGCTAATGCATATTGCTCTGGACCAACAGCTCGGGAGGAATATCGAGGCCTATGTCGATGACATAGTGGTAAAGTCTCGGGAGGCAATGACCCTGATCAAGGGCCTGGAGGAAACATTTTCCAGCCTGTGCAAGGTGGACCTGTGGCTCAACCCTGAGAAGTGTGTGTTTGGCGTCCCCTCCGGCAAGCTGCTGGGTTTCTTGGTGTCACATAGAGGAAACGAGGCCAACCAGGAAAAAGTCAAGGTCAAAGAAGACATGACCCCGCAACAAACCCTCAAGGAGATGCAGAAGCTGGCAGGTTGTGTGACCTCACTGGGGCGCTTCATCTCTAAGTTAGGGGATCGTGCCCTCCCGTTCTTCAAGATGATGAAAGGGAAAGGGCTGTTAGTGGACTCCTAAAGCTGACCCGGCTTTCTAAGACATCAAGAGATACCTCACCAGCCCACCGGTGATGGTGGCACCACGCCCCCTCAAGCCCTTGGTGCTCTACTTGCCCACCATGCCTCGCCCCGCAGCGCCACTCTGGTGGCGCTGAGAGAAAAGTGCCCAACCAAGGGCCCACGGCGGGGCACCTCGACGGCGCGCAAGCCGCCGCAGCCCCAGGATGGAGCTCCTAAGGCCTCAACCGCACCACCAGACACGTAACTCCCGAGGCCCCAGCGGACCCCCTAGCCGGCGGGGCTCATGAGGTCGTGGCTGATGCGGAAAACAACAAGATTAATGACGGCCCGCACCCTCAAGAGATACAAGACCTCGCCAACACCTCCTCCCTCGCCGAGAATCCGGTCTACTTCGTCAGCACGGTGCTACGGGAGGCACGGGCACACTACCCCATGCGGCAAAAGCTCTTGCTCGTGCTCCTCGTCGACCACAGACGCTGCACCACTACTTCCAGGGCCACTCCATCAAGGTCATCTCAGCCTACCCACTGGAGAAAGTACTCTGGAGCCCTAACGCTGCTGGAAGGTTCACAAAGTGGTACATTGAGCTGCAGGTGTTCCAGCTAGAGTTCAACACCACCAGGGTCATCATGGGCGTGCCCCTCGCAGATTTCATGGCAGAATGGACTGACGCCCCTGACTGTGGAATATGCGAGGATCGCTCCCTATTTCCCGGAGATGAGGCGCCGGACAGGTGGATCATGTACTTCGACGGTGCGTTCGCGCGTCAAGGTGCGGAGGCTGGAGCAGTGCTCATCTCGCCCACCAAGGTCAAGCTCTACTACACTGTGCAACTCTGCTTCCAGCAGGGCGAGAAGGTCTCCAACAACATCGCAGAGTATGAGGGCCTGATTGATGGCCTCAGAGTTGCGGCGGCGCTGGGGGTGAAGTGCCTCACCATCAGGGGCGATTTCGAGCTCCTCATCAACTTCTCTAACAAAGAGTATACCCCGAAGGACGAGTACATGGAGCCATACCTGGAAGAGCTATGCAAAATGGAAAAGCAATTCTTGGGCATGGAATTGCAACACATGCCACGAGGCACAAACAAGCAGGAGGACGACATCGCCAAAAGGTCATCCTGGCGCCTGCCTCAGGAGCCGAGCATTTTTGAGGAGCGGCTCTTCAAGCCATCAGCAGCTCCCCCTGCTGCGGAACTAGTACCGCCTCAGGAGGATCTTCCCTGAGCCCCTGCGATAGGTGCCCCTGCTTGCGGCCCAACCTTGGGGGCCAGTCTGCTCCTCACGCTTGAGCCACTGGAGTGGTACTGGACCGAGGAGTTAAAGGTTTACTTGATTCAGGGGCCCCTGCAGGAGAAGGAGGAAGATGCAAAGCACGTGGCTCGCCAGGCCACTGCATATTGCATCCAGGACGGTGAGTTGTACCATTAGTGGCCCAACGATGTTTCTCTGCAATGCATCTCTAGGGAATAGGGACTCGGGCTGCTGGCCGACATACACGGTGGGGACTGCGGACACCACTCTTCATCATGTATCCTCATGGGGAAGGCATTCTGCAGTGGGTTCTATTGGCCCACCACACTCAACGACGCCACCGAGCTGGTGAGATCCTGCGAAGCCTGCCAATTCCACGCCAAGCAGATCCACCGGCCAAGGCAAGGCCTCCAGACTATCTCGCTCACATGGTCATTCGCGGTCCGGGGGCTGCACATCTTGGGACCATTCCCCCGAGCGCCAGGGGGCTACCGTTACCTCTATGTCACCATCGACAAGTTCACCAAGTGGGCGGAGGTGGAAGCTATCCGCACCATCCCGGCCGGCTCAGCTGTCAAGTTCATCAAGGGCATCGTGAGCCGGTTTCGGGTTCCTAATCGCATCATTACCGACAATGGCTCGCAATTCACCAGCAACCTTTTCAAAACATATTGTGATAACTTGGAGCGCAGATATGATATGCTTCGGTGGCACACCCCAGGAGCAACGGCCAGGCCGAGCACACCAATGCAGAAGTCCTAAGATGCCTCAAGGCAAGGACCTTCAAGAAGAAGCTTGAGGCCTGTGGCAAGGGCTGGCTGGACGAGCTCCAGTTATGACTTTGGTCCATCCGCACCACCTTGACCAAGCCGACAGGCGAAACCCCATTCTTTCTCGTCTATGGAGCTAAAGCGGTTCTCCAACACGAGGTCAAGCATCACTCCACACAGGTCTTGGCGTTTGACGAGGCACGCCAGGACGCCACAGGAGGGATGGATCTTGTGCTAGGGGAGGAATGCTGCCATGAAGCCTCACTCTGAGCGGCATGGTACCAGTAGGCGCTGTGGCGGTACCACTACCGCAACATCCACTTCAGGATGCTCGAGGTGGGATATCTTGTCCTAAGCCAGGTGCTCTCCAAATAAGGGCTGCACAAGCTCTCTCCCATGTGGGAGGGCCCGTTTAGGATTGCCCGTGTCTCCAGGCCTAGCATCGCACGCATGGAGACATAGGACGGGATCCCCATCCAGAACGGCTGGAACATCTAGCACATCCAGAAGTTCTACCCATGAAGCAAGGCTCATGCTAGTGAAGGTCTCCTCACATGAAACTCTCACGTAATAATGACTGGGGCTGTACACGCCCCGGAGTCTCCTGAGTGTCGCCCGCTATCTGTGGAAAACGACACCTAAGGGATCACTGGGATCCCTACTACGGTCGGCGGGTGCGAGGTTGTGGAAAGAGCGGGTCTAGGAGCTAGCACAAAGATCGTTTACCCAGGTTCGGGCCGCGAGGATGCGTAATACCCTAGTCCTGCTTTGGTGTATATTTGAGTGTTCTTCAACTAGCTACGGCATGTGCGTAGTCCAAAAGATCTGAGGCCCCCTCCAGTATGCCTCGGGCCTCCTTTTATAGTCAAAGGGGTTGCCACAGTGGCACACAGAAGGTGCAAAGGTATACAGTGTACAAGCTTATCGCTTGTCATTATGGAACAAAACACATTAAATGTGCTCCTTAGGTGTCCCCTTGCTTTATTGGGGACGGTAACAAGGCCCGTCCCGTCCTTCACCGCTCCGTCTTGCTTCGACACGCGTCTAGGCCAACGAGGCATGTGAGGTTGTCCTGGATTATGGGGTCCTCAGACGACCGGACTATATGCTTATGCCGGATTGTTGGACTATGAAGATACAAGATTGAAGACCTCGTCCCGTGTCCTGGTGGGTTCTCCTTTGCGTGGAAGGCAATCTTGGCAATTCGGATATGTAGATTCCCTTCTCTGTAACCGACTCTGTGTAACCCTAGCCCCCTCCGGTGTCTATGTAAACCGGAGGGTTTAGTCCTAGGACAAGAACAATCAGAATCATAGGCTAGCTTCTAGGGTTCAGCCTCTACGTACTCGTGGTAGATCATCTCTTGTAATACTCATATCATCAAGATCAATGAAGCAGGAAGTAGGGTATTACCTCCATAGAGAGGGCCCGAACCTGGGTAAACATCGTGTCCCCCTCCTCCAGTTACCATTAGCCTTAGACGCACAGTTCAGGACACCCTACCCAAGATCCGCCGGTTCTGACACTGACGTTGGTGCTTTCATTGAGAGTTCCACTGTCTTGTCACCGTAAGGCTTGATGGCTCCTTCAATCATCTACAATGATGCGGTCCAGGGTGAGGTTTTCCTCCCCATACAGATCTTCGTATTCAGCGGCTTTGCACTGCGGGCCAATTCGCTTGTCCATCTGGAGCAGATCGATAGCTATGCCATGGTCATTAGGTTAGGTTTGGAAGCCTGAATTACAATGCCGGCATCTGCGGAGACTTGATGTTCGATGGATTCGAGCCCGTGACAGGTGCACCCTACAGTCGCGATGAGTATGACCTAGATCTGCCGTCGGACGGTGTTCAGGAGGTCACACCTAAAGCTGCCCTGGCCTTAAATCCAGTGCAGATCGCAACATCCGAGGATGGGAGGATGGACCCCGCCATGGAAGCCGCACACTCAGCGGCGACAAAGTCGAACATAGATCTCACTTCCAATGAGGTCTGCATCATCGGACCCTCGGACTCGTCTTCGGCCATAGGCTCTGAACCGCATGCATCAATGCCCATCGGATCTAACTTGGCACCGATCATGGAGTTTAGCTCCGCGGATATCTTTCAGCACTCGTCCTTGGGCGACATGCTAAACTCATTAAAATCTCTCTCCCAATCAGTAGACTCTTGGCCGAACTATGTCCGACTTGAGTGGGAAGCGGACGATGAAGGAATTCGTCACCCACCCACCACCCACTTAATATCCACTGTCGACGAATTAACCGACATGCTTGATTTCCACTCTAAGGACATCGACGGTATGGACGACGATGCCGAAGAAGAATAGGAACCACCGCCCACAGTGCGCTGGACAACCACCTCATCATATGGTATATACATGGTGGACACACCCAAAGAAAACAATGGAGAGGGTCAAAAGGATGCAACGGAGGGTGATCCTCTGGAGAAGCAACCTAAGCACCGACGTCAGTGGCGCCGCTCTAAACCCCGCCATAGCAAAAACAGCAATACCGGCACAAGAGATAATAGCACTCCGGATGATGCCGAAGACGAAAATAATCCCGCCCAGCAAAGCTTCGAGCAGGCCGGAAGGGAGGACGGGCAAGCTAGCCCTGATGAACAAGAAATGTACGAAGACTCGGAGGATGACAATTACATGCCCCTCTCCAAAGACGAGGTGAGCCTCGGAGACGCAGAATTTATCGTGCCTGAGGATCCCGTCGAGCGGGAGCGCTTCAAGCGCCGGCTTATAGCCACTGCAAAGAGCCTGAAGAAAAACCAGCAACAGCTTCAAGCTGAACAAGATCTTCTCACTGACAGATGGATTGAGGTCCTGGCGGCCGAGGAATACGGACTCGAGCGTCCAACAAAAAGCTAACCGAGGTGCAGGTTGTTACCTCAATTCGAGTACGAGGCACTAGAGCCTATACTACATGCGCAGGATGCCGCTGACCGACCACCTCGTGGCCCAGACAAAGCGGCATATCAACCCGAACACCAGCCCGCACCCCGTCGCCAATCAAACAAAAACACAAAGGCCGGGGGCTACACACATGACCTGCGAGATGAATTGAAAAACAAAGCAGGACAGTCATGATCGATCTACAGATTGCGGGGGCACCCCCCAATGCGTGACGATGACCGCCACGCCGGATATACTAAATACAAATCCGTCCGGGCTGAACACAGTAGACCGGACTCATCTGAACCGCGTCGCGATATAGCCTGGCATAGAGGCGCCGCACACCCCCTATGCTTCACCGACAAAGTAATGGAGCATGAATTCCCAGAGGGATTTAAGACCGTGAACATCGAACCATAAGATGGGACAACAGACCCCGCGGTATGGATCGAAGATTTCCTTCTCCACATTCACATGGCCCGTGGCGATGATCTACATGCCATCAAGTACCTCCCACTAAAACTAGCTCAGCATTGGCTGAATTGTCTGCCGGCAAACTCCATTGGCAGTTGGGAGAACCTGGAGGACGCATTCCTTGACAACTTCCAGGGCACTTATGTGCGACCACCGGATGCTGATGACTTAAGTCACATAACCCAACAGCCCGGAGTGTCAGCCAGGAAATTCTGGACTCGTTTCCTAACTAAAAAGAACCGAATTGTCGACTGTCCGGACGCCGAAGCCCTAGCGGCCTTTAAGCATAACAGCCGTGACGAGTGGCTTGCCCGACACCTTGGCCAAGAGAAGCCAAAATCCATGGCAGCCCTTACGACACTCCTGACCCGCTTTTGCGCGGGCGAGGATAACTGGTTGGCTCGTAGCAACATGTTGACACCAGATTTTCGCACGGTTAATAACTTATTTAAGATGACGTCAAATGGAGAAGTGATCTTCATGAAAGAGTTCCGTATTGTCGATATGAACATCTTTGAAGTTTGGGTCATCGCAGTCCGATTTCATCTCGAAGGCCGAAACTATGCTCAAAGTACTAAGATCTTATATTCAGAGTACAGTTTGGCTGATTAAGCCCCCAAGACGACCTCAAATGGAAACATCATCTACATGGATTGTCTTCGTCTCGTCGAAGAGATCGATTTTGATATAAAACTCGTTCCAATCCGAGTTCGTATGCAAAAGTTAGAGCCATCGGAATACAGCCCTGTCAGGAGGCAAAAAACTGGCGCGCCCCACCAGACACCCTGTCTGATGGGTAGCGCGAGGATAGCCTATTTTGTGCGACCGATTTGACCCTCAAGATGACTTCTGATCAAAAAATGTTCAACATAAAAGTTGTTCGCCTCGTCGAAATGGTCAAGATTGCTTTTGGACTCGTTTCCATCCGAGATCGTTTACCACCACAAAAAAACCCGCAAGATGCAGCCAGTTTAAACCGAACAGTTTTGGAAAGTTCGGACAAAACCAATCCGAATTTGACTAGGGTTTTGGACGTGAATCCAAGCCTTTTCCTTGCACGGAAAGTCCAGCCGCCTCTTATATACCTAAGGGGTGACGGCCGATTGAACAACACACAATCGAACAATCATCTACCACTTTTATCTTTTATCTTTTCTCCTTAATCCTAGTTCTTCTTCTTCCTCGTTCTTCGTCTGTTCTTCTTGTTGAAGGGCGGCGAACCTCGAGGCCCTAGGAGCAGTCAGGTCGACCTAGGGCAGCCCATAGCCGCCGCGCGCCCAGACAGGGTCCCTCCCGGGCGTGTGGGGTTTCGGGTCCTCAAAAGCACCCGCCGGATTGCCTGCGTAATGCACTTCCGGCCGGGTCTCCTTCAACGTGAGCTGCGGTGCATCACCCTCGGCGTTGGAGGTACATGGTGACGTGTTCGTGTGCGAACACAACAACACATCAAGAAATCCTGGCACTTCATACACCAGAGATAGCAACGGCAAGCCCCGATGCAACAGACACAAGCGCCGCAATAATGGCGATAACGCCGAAGACACGACCGTCAATGCCGGATTCAGTGGCTCCAAGTCCGGTCAACGGAAAAAGCCATTTAGAAGAAACAATCCGGGCCCATCCAGTCTGGACCGCATACTCGATCGCTCATGTCAAATCCACGGCACCCCCAATAAACCAACCAACCACACCAACAGAGAATGTTGGGTATTTAAACAGGCCTGCAAGCTGAATGCCGAAAATAAGGAAAAGGGGCCGCTTAGTGATGACAACGATGAGCCCCGGCCGCCGAACATAGGGGGACAGAAGAAATTTCCTCCCCAAGTGAAAAACGTAAATATGATATACGCCACCCATATTCCGAAGCGGGAGCGGAAGCATGCACTAAGGGACGTCTATGCGATGGAGCCAGTCGCCCCAAAGTTCAACCCATGGTCTTCCTGTTCGATCACCTTCGATCGCAGGGACCATCCGACCAGTATCTGTCATGGCGGCTCAGCCGCACTGGTCATTGACCCTATCATTGACGGATTCCACCTCACACGAGTCCTCATGGATGGTGGCAGCAGCCTGAACCTGCTCTATCAGGATACAGTGCGCAAAATGGGTATCGATCCAAACCCACCAAAACAACCTTCAAAGGTGTCATGCAAGGTGTAGAGGCCTGTTGTACGGGCTCAATCACACTGGAAGTAATCTTCGGATCCCTGGACAACTTTCAAAGCGAGGAGTTAATCTTTGATATCGTCCCCTTCCGCAGTGGTTATCATGCACTGCTAGGACGAACCGCATTCGCTATATTCAATGTGGTGCTGCACTATGCCTAACTCAAGCTCAAGATGCCCGGACCCCGCGGTGTTATAATAGTCAATGGAAATACAGAGCACTCCCTCCATACGGAGGAGCACACTGCGACCCTTGCAGCAGAAGTACAGAGCAGCCTCCTCAGACAGACCCTCAATTCGACTATAAAGCCCCTGGACACCGTCAAGCGAGTCTAGAGTACTCTGCAATAGGATCGTTCGGCCCGTCCAGAGCTCGCCTAGCAATTCGGCCTCTGTCCTAGTCCCAGTCAGGCGGCAAAATTTGTGCCGTGCGTACATAATTATGCACTTAAAATACCATGGGCATAGACGGAGGCACAGCTAGACCACGGTCCACAATGCGGCTCAATCGCCCCAAGATCCGCATACCTTCACCTTTTTCTTTCTTTCAGGTCCCTCTCTTTTTGAGGCTCTTCCGATTACCTGATTATCGGGCTCATCACGGGACGGAAACGCCAAGGGGGCAAGGAGCTTTGATGTATAAGGGAATCACCAGGTGGTCTCTGATAACGATCGCTATACCTGTTTTACATACCCACATGCAGCTCGTTGTTGGTTAGGGCATGTCAAATAGTCCTATTTTGCTTACCGCACTACATGTATACATACGCCTTGATGTATAACTCAAATAACAATGGAAAACAATTTACAGTGTCAGCTTATTACTACATTTTTTCCTTGATTGTTTATTTATTACAAATCGCACCTGTACATTCTGGTATGTTCAGTTTGCCATGGGCTTCAGTGTACCCCATAACACGGCAGGAAAGTCCGAACACTTTCGACAGTGCGGTACCTCGAACTTATAGCATTATATGCTTCAGCTCCGAATCATGTCTTGTGTCAATAGTTGGGTTTCCCGCCTCCTGTGCTTGCTACCCTACGTACCGCTATATCGGCTAGGGTAGTAAAGGGAGAACTACTGCGATTGTGTCTCAGTTCTTCTGGACGAGCACCTTAGTAGAGAAAAAGCCGAAAACTGACTGTCATGATGCGGCAAGAGCTGGTCGCTATTCGAGAGGTTTCGAATCCTTAAAGATTTTTTCCGCTTCAGGCGAGGAATCGGTCTTTGTCCGATTTAGGCGTGCATAGCGCCCCAAGTTCGGCCTTTCGAATACTAGGGGCTATGCCAAAATTTAAAATTATAGAACTTCTATGGCTAAGTGAGGGTGATAAAGTTGTATAGTCCGATTACCTTGTTCGTTGCGCTAAACACCTCCTTAAAGGACCAAAAATTTGGATAAAGAGTGTTTAGAATTATCCCGAACACCCCTGTACTAGTTACATGGGGGCAGAAGCCGACGACTGGCCAACTCTCAGACTTTGTAAGCGGCCACACATGAGGTAAAATTTTAAATCAACAAGCATTATATTGCGCAAATAAACTTGTTTCATATTACAGGATAAAATGAGTGCATTCATTCAAAAATTACATCCTTAGCACATTGCTCCGCCACTAGGCGGGAGCCCTTAAGGACACTGTCATAATAAATTTCGGGCCTGTGGTGCTCCTTGCCCTTTGGTGGCCCCTCGGTCATCAGCTTTTTGGCATCCATCTTTGCCCAATGCACTTTTGCGCGGGCGAAGGCCATTCGCGCACCTTTAATGCAAACTGACCGCTTTATGGCTTCATGTCATGGGCAGGCACTCACAAGCCGCTTCACGAGACCGAAGTAGCTGCTGGGCATAGGCTTGGCAGGCCACAGCCGGACTATGAGGTCCTTCATGGCCCGTTCGGCTGCCTTGTGCAGCTCGACCAGTTGCTTCAGCTGGTTGCTCAAGGGCATCAGATGTTCTGTCCCAAGATATTGAGACCAGAACAACTTCTCCGTCGAGCTCCCTTCTTTGGCTCGATAGAACTCTGCGACATCAAATATGCTGCGCGGCAGATCTGCGAACGCTCCTGGAGAGCTCCAAATTCGGGTAAGTAAAAAGAATGCCTCCTTCACATGCTTGCTTTTCATAACGAATGCCTTACCCGCCGCAATCTTCTTGGCCGCCTAAATCTCCTGGAGGGCCTTCTGGGCTTCGGCTTTGGCATCTTGCATGCTCTCGAGGGCCTTAACAAGCTCGGACTCTTGATTCTTAGATTCATGCTCCAAGAACTCATATTTCTGGACGAAATCCTAGAGCTCTTGGTGGACCTCGCTGACCCAGGACTCTTGCTTCTCGCGCTCGGCGCGCTCCTTGGCCGCTTTGTCTTCGGCCTCGGCCAGTGCCTTCTTAAGGGCCGCCACTTCGGTCGTGGCCCCTATCAAAGTTCATGATCCTTATATTAGCAGAAACCATTTCTCCTTTATAAATATACAGATGGGGTATTGCGTACCTTGACTTTCCTCGAGCTGCCTCTTCACGAGGCCGAGCTCTCCCTCGGTCCGCTCCAGGTCCTACTCCAATCCAGAGACCTCCGCAGTACGAGCGACAGAGGCCAGCAGCGACGCCTGCTTATTCACATAGACATCTTTTGTTAGACTCCTGCAAACGTTATTTGATCCTCTGTTCGGCTTTTCTTTTCGAACACCAAATAGAGCATCAGGGGCTATTGTCTATACTATGATATTCTCTTACAATATTATTACTTACCTCAAAGCCTGTTAGAAGGCTAGCGCAGGCTTTGGTCAATCTGCTTTTGGTGGACCGGGCCTTCTTAATGACCATACTCATAAGAGTACGGTGTTCTTCATCAATGGAAGCGCTGCAAAGCGCTTCCAGCAAGTTGTCTGGTGCCTCCGGATGGATAGAGGTCATCGATACAGGTGGCTCGCCCTCCCTAGAGGGAGGGTGCCTGCCTGAATCCGGAACCACTTGGGTTTCCGGAGCCGTATTCGGCTGGGGGCCAAACTGGCTGTGGCTCCCATTATCAGAGTCTGTGGGGGTCTCCCCCCCGATGTGCCCGGCGACTGGGATTTCTCCTAGGGGCGTCTCCGGAGTTGTCTCCCCTTGGCCTGGTATCCTTCGAGACAACACCACGGTGTCGTCCGCGGGCCCGGGGGAAGCAAATCTCTGTTCATCGCCGACGGGTCCAGAGACCCCTACGAAGAGGACGATATCTCGATGTTGGATTTGGCGGGACTGCAAGTGCACATCTGGCATGTTAAGAAATGATAAAGCAAACGTACCGGAAATACTATTGTGTCCGGATACTTACGGCTTAGCCAGGGGCTTGTCCCTGGGCTCCCACCCCTCGCTTCTGTTGGTCGCCGCGGCGGAGTAGTCCGGAACGATGGTTTTTCCCTTCTTGGACACCTCGGTCTCCCCAGGTGTGGCGGCCTTCCTCTTCTTTCTCCCCCCAGTAGGGGGGGAGGAATTTCCTCTTCCTCCTCCTCGTCTTCGGAGGAGGAGTGCGTCTCGGTGTCTTCGGACATCATGTTCGATGCAACCTTGCGCTGGATACCTTCTCTGGTCCTCGCGGCCGTCTTCTTGGCCTTCTTCTCCAGCACCTCATAGGGCACCGGAAACAGCATCTTCATTAGAAGAGGCAATTCTGGATCTTCATGTAGCAGAGCAGGACAGTCGATCTGCTCCGCTATCGCTACCCAGGCCTGTAGAATCGGCATGGAGGCTTAGATACCTCCCGTGAATGTGCTGGTAAAAGGCATATCTTGCAAAATATGAAAACTTACCAGATTGGCTTGGCGTTTTGCGCTGAGTCCACAATTTTCGTTTATGGGCGGTGGTACCTTGGTGGCCTTGAAAAGCACCTTCCAGACATCTTCGTGCATCGTGCCGAAGAGCTCTTGCAGCGTCTGGTGTTCGGCCGGGTTGAACTCCCACAGATTGCAAACCCGTCTTTGACACGGAAGGATCCGGCGGAGGAGCATAACCTGGACCATGTTGACGAGCTTGATTTTCTTGCTTATCATATTTTGGACACAGGTCTGAAGTCAGGTCAGTTCTTCCGCTGAGCCCCAAGCTAAGCCCTTCTCTTTCCAGGAGGTGATCCGCATGGGGACGCTAGATCGAAACACGGGGGTCGCCGCCCAGTTAGTGTCGCGCGGCTCGGTGATGTAGATCCACCCCGATTGCCACCCCTTCATGGTCTCCACAAAGGAGCCCTCAAGCCAGGTGACATTGAGCATCTTGCCCACTATGGCGCCCCCGCACTTTGCTTGTTGGACGCCCACCACGTTTTGCTTTACGTTGAAGGTCTTCAGCCATAGGCCAAAGTGGGACATGATGCGGAGGAAGGCCTCGCACACGATGATAAACGCCGAATTGTTGAGGATGAAGTTGGTGGCCAGATCATGGAAGTCCAGCCTGTAGTAGAACATTAGTCCATGGACGAACAGGTTGTCATGCCCAATATGTAAATCTATCCTAAAGGAATCGAAGGTCCCACTAAGGATAGAAGCGCATATTGGAGACGCTTTTGCAAGGTGGATATCATTACATCAACATTAAATAATAGTTGGGGATACATAAACAAGGCATACAAATGCCGCAAGGGTACAAAATACATCATACATAAGCTCAACATCCGACTACGGATGAAACACAAACAGAAGCTCAAACGACATCCACCCTGCTAGCCCAGGCTGCCGACCTAGAACCTATCCCCTGATCGAAGAAGAAGCAGAAGAAGAACTCCAAAATAAGAAAACATCGCTCTCGCGTCATGATCATCACAAAACCTGCACCTGCAACTATTGTTGTAGTAATCTGTGAGCCATGAGGACTCAGCAATTCCATTACCATGTGTATCAAGACTAGCAAAGCTTAAAGGGTAAGGAAGGGGTAAAGTGGTGAGGTTGCAGCAGCGACTAAGCATGATATGGTGGCTAACAAACGCAAATAAGAGCGAGAAGAGAAGCAATGAAACGGTCAAGAAGCTAGAAGTGATCAAGAAGTGATACTGAACTCCTACTTACGTCAAACATAGCCCAAGACCGTGTTCACTTCCCGAACTCCGCTGAAAAGAGACCATCAAGGCTACACACGCGGTTGATGCGTTTTAATTCGAATATGGTGTCAAGTTATCTACAACCGGACATTAAAAAATTACCATCTGCCACATAACCGCGGGCACGGCTTTCGAAAGACAATACCCTGCAGGGGTGACCCAACTTAGCCCATCACAAGCTCTCATGGTCAATGAAGGATATTCCTTCTCCCAGGAAGACCCGATCAGTCTCGGAATCCCGGTTTACAAGACATTTCGACAATGGTAAAACAAGACCAGCAAAGCCGCCCGATGTGCCGACAAATCCCGATAGGAGCTGCACATATCTCGTTCATAGGGCACACCGGATGAGACATCCTACGAGTAAAACCAGCCCTCAAGTTTCCCCGAGGTGGCCCCGCAGTCTACTCGGTTCGGACCAACACTCAAAGGAGCACTGGCCCGGGGGGGTTAAATAAAGATGATCCTCGGGCTCCGAAAACCCAAGGGAAAAAGGCTTAGGTAGGCAAATGGTAAAACCAAGGTTGGGCCTTGCTGGAGGAATTTTATTCAAAGCGAACTGTCAAGGGGGTCCCATAAATCACCCAACCGTGTAAGGAACGCAAAATCAAGGAACATAACACTGGTATAACGGAAACTAGGGCGGCAAGAGTGGAACAAAACACCAGGCATAAGGCCGAGTCTTCCACCCTTTACCAAGTATATAGATGCACAAATTAAATAAGAGATATTGTGATATCCTAACATAATCATGTCCATCATGGAGCAATATTCAACTTCACCTGCAACTAACAACGCTATAAGAGGGGCTGAGAAAAGCGGTAACATGGCCAAGCAACGGTTTGCTAGGAATGATAGGTAGCGCAGCATATTGATAGAATGAAGCAACTAGCATAGCAATGATAGTAGTGAGATCCAAGGTGACGGTCATCTTGCCTGAAGTCCCGCTAGGAAGAAGAACGAGTCCATGAAGAAGACGAACGGGAGCAGTCGAACGAATCCTCACAACTCCGGAACGAAACCGAAGCTAAAGAGAGAAGCAAACCGGAAAGAAACAAACAACATGGTAAACAACCAAGCATAATCACGGCATGATGCCCAATCAAGTATGATGCATGTCCGTTTTAAATAGCATGGCATGGCAAAGTGCAACAAGCAATACTACAAGTTAAATGGAGCTCAATATGCAACGAGTTGCATATTGACAAAACACCACAAGCAATTATTTAGTTTGATTTGTTATAAGCTACTCAACAATATTAAATATTGTTAAACATGGAAAGGGGTGAAGCATAATTAAACTAACTATTTAGGCAAGTTTAAATGAGGCCGGAACAACAAACAACAATTCCAGAAAATCCCCATATGCATATTTCGAATTTGGTACTGATCTGGCCTAAAACATATTTTATTGTTGTTAATCAGGAAAATAAAGTGCACCATGCTAAACTAGGCATTATTCCACCCCATTTACATATAAAGTTTATTAAAATTGGAGCTACGGTTATTTAGTTATGAAATAAATCATTTTAGCATGTCATTTGAGCAAATTTAAACAAACAGCATTTAAAACATTTCAAACATGGATGAAAGTGGCCAAATATGAAACTAGATGAAATTCTAAGCATTTTACATATATAAATTATTTTAATCCGATGCATGGTTGTGGAGTTATTAAATGCATGAACATGAGGGAGCAATATGTAAATATGCAGTTTCTGGATAATTGGACAAATTCGCAGAACGGGGGAAAAACATGACATGGGCCGAATCTGCAGTTGGGCCAACAGTGGAAGGGGGGCGCAGCGGTGGCTCACCATGGGCCGAGGCCCAACTGGTGGAGAGGCCCCGCAGGCCTGGCACGGCCTTGGCGCTGCTGGGCTGAACCGGGTGAAGGGCGACGTGGTGGCCTAGGCACGCTGGCGGCATGGTCAATGCGAGGCAGGGCGCTGCTGGAGACGAACAGGGCTCGAGCGTTGACTCTCTGGCACGAGATGCAAAGGTGGTCAGCGAGCAGATGGGAGCGAGGGGAAATCCCCGGATCCGACAAGGGAAAGGGCAGGGACTGGTCTGAACGGGTCGGGGAAGAGCCGAACTTGCCGGAGATGGTGACGGAGCAAAGGACGAGGCAGCACTGGAAGCTCGCACGGGTGTCCATGGCGCGGGACGCGGGGCGGCGAAGGCGCAGGAGGCTGATGAGGTCCCGCACGGGCGGCTTTGTGGATCCAGCGGGGACGAATGGGTGACGGCACGCATGTCGAGGACGCGACCAGGGATGGGGTTCTTGCCCAGCAAAGAGAGAGCAGAGAGATGAATCGCAGAAAGAAGAAAAGGAAGTGAAGAGAGAGCAAGGGAGACAGGGCGCGGAACGGGCCTACTGGAGGTCGTCGGCGGCGGTGAGGCGCGACGTTGCGAATCGGAGGAGCTCGGGATCGAGGGGCTCTGGCGATGAGGAGAGCTTGGCTGGTGGTGCAAGGGGACGAGGCAGGGGACCTGCATCTGTTGCTGCGGTGGCGCTTGGGAAGCAGAGGAGGCAGCGGGGCTCGGGCACAGCGTCACTGCATCGGCGGGGTTGATGAAGATCCCGGTGCACAAGGGCGTCATGTGAGAGAGCTCGTGGGTGGCTGGTGGAGTGGATGGATGATCAAGGAAGGCTTGGGAGGAGCTAGCTGGTTGGTGGAATTTGGGATCTGGGAAGATCCCAAGGAAGAGAGAATGGATAGGGGTGGCGGCGGCTAGGAGGATCCCTAGAAATTAGGGATTCGGTCTCGGGATAGCCTAATATATATATGCGAGTGAGTTAGATTAAGGGCAAACTAGTCCCTCCGATCGAAATCGGACGGCTGAAAAATATATAGGTTAGGAAGTCCAATTAAGAAAACGAAGATGTTTTATAGATGTTTGGGGATGATCCGGACCCAACGGTAACGATAGTCCGGTACGGGTTCGGGGAAGTTTCGGACATGGGTGAGGGGTCGATGCACTGTGCCAAGAGGTTCAAATGGTCGGACAACAAAAGAAGGGTTGGTCTCGAAAGGGACAATGGAGGCAAAGCGGGAACTATCAACGGATGCAAGCTTTATGAAAACATGCGGATGCAATATGCATGATGCTATGAGATGAGATGTATGACATGAAAAAAATGCAAAACAAAAGACAAAAACCCAACCACGGAGAAAATAACATATCACATAGCCGGAAATGGCAAGAGTTGGAGTTACGAATATGGAAAGTTGTATCTGGGGCGTTACAACACTCCACCACTACAAGAGGATCTCGTCCCGAGATCTAGGATGGCACTAGAGGGAAAACGGAAGAGGAAGAGAAGAGGTGAAACTAAGTTGCTTCTTTGACAAACGACTGAAACCATGATCCTTGAGAGGTTGAAAAACTTGAAAGAAAGAACACAATGGAGTTGAACACAATTGAGAGCACTGGGGTAGAAAATAGAAACAAGGAACACCATGTGAACCTTGGAGGTTGCAAAGCTATGAATGACGAGTACAATGGACAAGAAGGAATTGGAACCACTCTGGTTGAAACGAGATAAACACGGAACAAGGAAGATCAAATTCGGACAGCACTCCGGTTGAAAAGAGATGCAAGCCTTGATAAGATGAAAAGAACTTGAAGAGATGACACAACACTCCGGTTAAATGGATAAGCACAAAAAGAACGTGATCTTGACAAAACGAGGTGATGGGTGAAGAGCACAACATCACAATGCCTCCGGAAGAAATGAAAGAATGGAATGGAATGAACGGAGGAAAACTTGATCTTGAAAGAGCACGCTTACATAAAATGCTACAATGTAGTTGTTGGATTATCAACAATAAAAGGGTAAGCTTGTTGTGGGCTTATGGAAAACATCTCAAAATTATGAGGTGGCAACCGGCCGCTAACGAAAAGAATTGCTTGCTTGAGATCAACGAAGAGAGGAAAACTGCTTTTGCAGAGAGGATAGAAGAAAACTTGGATCATTGATAAGCACCACAATAGCATCATTCCTTGGGGAAGGCTTTAGGTGAAATATATACCAAGATAACCTCCAACAGAAGATTGATTGGTTGAAAAGATCTCTTGAACGAACAGAAAATGATGGATTTAAATATGCCAGTCCTGAAAACTTGTGAATCATGAAACACGAAGGAAAATTATCAAGAATGACATAACACCGCCTCAAAAGATAAGGTAGGAAGAATTGCACTTCGGATGCAAGATGAAGAATGCTTGAACTCCTCAAAACAAAACATGTGTTGGGCGCCATGTTTATTTTAGAGTGTAGCTTGGTGGGTCATAACTTTGTGAGAAATCTTGAAGAAAAATTGAAGAATGAAAAGAATCCTTAATGGACCACCATGTAGAGCCTCCATGAAGAACTCCGGTAATAAAAGGATGATAAAAAGAAAGAGAAATTGAAAACACAAGGTGAAGCCTTGCAATAATTTAGGTGGAGCTTCGCGATGAAATAACCGAGAGAACTTGGAACTCCAGAAAGAAAAGATGAACACTAGAACCGAGAATTACTTCATCATGAACAATCTCCGGAAGAAAAGAATTGAATCACCTCGAGGAAATAAGAATAAGATTTATTGTATGTTTATCCTTCATCAAATTAAATTGATGACAAGCAATGGATTTGGCATACTACTTATTCCCGTAGAAAGGATTAAGAGAGATATAGCGCAAACTTGAGAAGGTATTGATGGAACCACCGGTGGGATTGAAACAACGAAAGAATGAATGAATCGATACGATAACAAAGGAAGAGGAATCTCGAACAAACCACCGTAAGAATTGAAAATGAAAGTAGCAAAGGCACAATTCACCGGGAAGAATTGGAAAATGAATGAAGATACTTTAAGGGATTTAGATACATGAGAACAAAGAGTCCATGAACTGATTAGAGGTCATTTGAACGATGCACCGGTAAGGTTTGGAGAACGATAGCTACACGCTAAGAACGAAGAATTATGACATGATGGCCTTCGGAGGAAAGAAATGGAAACAACTCATGAAATGCTCCGGATGGGTGAAAAGAATTCCCACAATCGAAAACAATCATGAGAGGATGGCATCAAACTTGAACTACACATGTTTGGAAGAATAGGTAAGGATTTAAGAGGAACTCTTCTTCGGTCTTCAAAATCCAAGAAAGACGAGGAGAAACACCACCCAATTGTTGAGACACTCCAGAACAAAGAAGAATAGAAATGATGAACCAACTATGAAAATATTCTGAAAGCGATCTTGGAGAAGGAATATGAATGATGAAAATTCATTCTTATGTCAAACTTTGAAAGACTTTGGGAATCGCTCCGGATAAATTAGAAGAGTCAGGTAAGATCCTGGGAAAAGACATGTGGGTTAGTGCCCGCTCAAAATAAAACACCGTTGAACAATTTTAAAGAGAGGTTGCACCGGTTAAATTAAATGGCTTGAATGAGATAACAATCTTGAAATAGCTTGAATGGATTAAGAATGGAAACACAAATCTTCCGAGATATGTTCAACACTCCAGATATGAACTGGGAGAGGTGAATAAATAAGAGCGCCTGGGATACGGAATTCACATGGGAAGACATGTGAAACAAAAGGAAGAGATATGATCAACACCGAAACTTGAAATTAATCTATCGGAGAAGAAAAAAGATGAAGAATAATAAACTAGAAGCTCCGTTAGTATCCTCCTGAGAATCACTGAATAAGAATATTGACAGGAAAAGAATGGAGAAACTTCACATCCATAAGATGGATACTTGATTAGAATATATGAGTCCTTTAAGAAAAGGGTGGGAGGGCGCGAAAACAAAGACAACTTGGGATGGATGGAACAAACACCGGTGAGAAAACTTAGAGTTGACCTTGCGGATGTTGAAAATGATCGGATCCACTTGAAGAGAAGCACACCGGTTGGAAAGAGTTGACATGACAACCTCAGCGATCAAGAAGGATTAGTACTCCCATAGAAATATGAGAACACCGTTTAGAAAAGATATGTAATCAACACTTGACATTGAAGCAACTCGAATACCACAACTCAAAACAAAACAAAGGATGGCTTGCAGAAATAAGCCGGAACAAACATATGATAGAGATTTCGTCCGAAGTTTTCATGGTGGGGACCACACGGGCTCGATCGTACAGCACCATCATGTACAAGGTAGTGCAAATGACATACGAAGTGTCCCTGAACCAGCATAGCCAAGGGCTCTTTAAGACACAACGAGACCACTGTAAAAACGACCGTGGATAGGCGGACCACTAGACATCGAACCCCAATCTCATATCATGCATCTATCGGAAAGATATTCTAGGAGCTACTTGAATTCCCACCTATAAACTCCCGAAACTTTCTAGTTATGCAATCTGGTGTTGGGGATAGAGGGGAAGCAATATATCTCACCCAAACTAACAATCCCTACATCCAGCTGTATCCATCCATCAACACATAACCAAGAAAACGCTGATAATGGTGTACATAAACCTTCGAAAAGCATCCGTTATACGAGCTATGGCAATACTCCCGAACTCCCCAGTACTGGGTGGCGTCTCGGTTATCTCACCAACAACTACATAAAAGAGATTTTCGATGTCGGAAAAACTTAGGTATTCCAGAACTGCAACGATAAAATTGTGACGACAACACCTCGGAGCTCAACTCCCCGGGACACTGCCACAACCCCTAAATGTCGGAGGCACCAATAACAATGTTCTCGTCACAAGACTATCGGAACAATTCCAAGATACCCACGTGATCCTAATTTTTTTTAGTGAAATTTGAGAAGAGGAAAGTCAAAACATCTACGTCACGAGACCTCACCAGAGCGACGAAGGGACCAAGGAGTAAAAAGAATCCTACTCTCTGAAATATATGATCCTAAGACTCAAAATAGTTTTCTTCTAGACTCAAGAACGGCCAACAATCAAGGGGGCTCCTGTGGTTGGTCAAGGCTCTGATACCAATTTGTCATGCCCAATATGCGACCCTATCCTAAAGGAACTCGAAGGTCCCACTAAGGATAGAAGCGCATATTGGAGACGCTTTTGCAAGGTTGATATCATTACATCAACATTACATAATAGTTGGGGATACATACATAAGGCATACAAATGCCGCAAGGGTACAAAAATACATCATACATAAGCTCAACATTTGACTACGGATGAAACACAAATAGAAGCTCAAACGACATCCACCCTGATAGCCCAGGCTGCCGACCTGGAACCTATCCCCTGATCGAATAAGAAGTAGAAGAAGAACTCCAAAATAAGCAAACATCACTCTCATGTCATGATCATCGCAAAACCTGCACCTGCAACTGTTGTTGTAGTAATCGTGAGCCAGCAGGACTCAGCAATCCCATTACCATGGGTATCAAGACTAGCAAAGCTTAAAGGGTAAGGAAGGGGTAAAGTGGTGAGGTTGCAGCAGCGACTAAGCATGATATGGTGGCTAACAAACGCAAATAAGAGAAAGAAGAGAAGCAACGGAACGGTCGAGAAGCTAGAAGTGATCAAGAAGTGATCCTGAACTCCTACTTACGTCAAACATAACCAAAAACTGTGTTCACTTCCCGAACTCCGCCGAAAAGAGACCATCACGGCTACACACGCGGTTGATGCGTTTTAATTCGAATCTGGTGTCAAGTTATCTACAACCGGACATTAACAAATTCCCATCTGCCACATAACCGCGACACGGCTTTCGAAAGACAATACCCTGCAGGGGTGTCCCAACTTAGCCCATCACAAGCTCTCATGGTCAATGAAGGATATTCCTTCTCCCAGGAAGACCCGATCAGTCTCGGAGTCCCGGTTTACAAGACATTTCGACAATGGTAAAACAAGACCAGCAAAGCCGCCCGATGTGCTGACAAATCCTGAGAGGAGCTGCACATATCTCGTTCTCAGGCCACACCGGATGAGACATCCTACGAGTAAAACCAGCCCTCAAATTCCCCCCGCAGTCTACTAGGTTCGGACCAACACTCAAAGGAGCACTGGCCTGGGGGGGTTAAATAGAGATGACCCTCGGGCTCTGGAAACCCAAGGGAAAAAGGCTTAGGTAGGAAAATGGTAAAACCAAGGTTGGGCCTTGCTGGAGGAGTTGTATTCAAAGCAAACTGTCAAGGGGGGTCCCATAAATCACCCAACCGTGTAAGGAACGCAAAATCAAGGAACATAACACCGGTATGACAGAAACTAGGGCGGCAAGAGTGGAACAAAACACTAGGCATAAGGCCGAGTCTTCCACCCGTTACCAAGTATATAGATGCATTAATTAAATAAGAGATATTGTGATATCCAAACATAATCCTATCCATCATGGAGCAATCTTCAACTTCACCTGCAACTAACAACGCTATAAGAGGGGCTGAGTAAAGCGGTAACATAGCAAAGCAACAGTTTGTTAGGAAGGGTGAAAATGTTAGAGGCTGACATGGCAATTTGGGAGGCTTGACGAGCAAATCATAGGTAGCGCAGCATAGCGATAGAACAAAGCAACTAGCATAGCAATGATAGTAGTGAGATCCAAGGTGACGGTCATCTTGCCTGAAATCCCGCTAGGAAGAAGAACGAGTCCATGAAGAAGACGAACGAGAGCAGTCGAACGAATCCTCACAACTCCGAAACGAAACCGAAGCTAATGAGAGAAGCAAACCGGAAAGAAGCAAACAACATGGTAAACAACCAAGCATAATCATGGCATGATGCCCAATCAAGTATGATGCATGTCCGTTTTAAACTGCATGTCATGGCAAAGTGCAATAAGCAATACTAAAAGTTAAGTGGAGCTCAATATGCAACGAGTTGCATATTGACAAAACACCACATGCAATTGTTTAGTTTGATCTCGTTATAAGCTACTCAACAATATTAAATGTTGTTAAACATGGCAAGGGGTGAAGCATAATTAAACTAACTATTTAGGCAAGTTTAAATGAGGCCGGAACAACAATCAACAATTCCGAAAAATCCCCATATGCATATTTCGACTTTGGTACTGATCTGCCCTAAAACATATTTTATTGTTGTTAATCAGGAAAATAAAGTGTACCATGTTAAACTAGGCATTATTCCACCCCAGTTACATATAAAGTTTATTAAAATTGGATCTATGGTTATTTAGTTATGAAATAAATCATTTTAGCATGTCATTTGAGCAAATTTAAACAAACAGCATTTAAAACATTTCAAACATGGATGAAAGTGGCCAAATATGAAACTAGATGAATTTCTAACATTTTACATATATAAATTATTTTAATCCGATGCACGGTTGTGGAGTTATTAAATGCATGAACATGAGGGTGCAATATGTAAATATGCAGTTTCTGGATAATTGGACAAATTCGCAGAACGGGAAAAAACATGACTTGGGTCGAATCTACAGTTGGGCCAACAGTGGAAGGGGGGGGCGCATCGGTGGCTCACCATGGGGTGAGGCCCAGCTGGTGGAGAGGCCCCACAGGCCTGGCACGGCCTTGGCGCGGCTGGATTGAAGCGGGTGAAGGGCGGCGCAGTGGCCTAGGCACGCTGGTGGTGCGGTCAACGTGAGGCAGGGCGCTGCTGGAGACGAACAGGGCTCGAGCGTTGCCTCCCCGGCATGAGATGCAGAGGAGGTCAGTGAGCAGATGGGAGCGAGGGTAAATCCACGGATCCGACAAGGGAAAGGGCCGGGACTGGCCTGAACAGGTCAGGGAAGAGCCGAACTTGCCAAAGATGTTGGTGGAGCAAAGGACGAGGCGGCACTGGAAGCTCGCACGGGTGACCATGGCGTGGGACGCGGGGCGACGAAGGCGCAGGAGGCTGACAAGGTCCCGTATGGGCGGCTTCGCGGATCCAGCGGGGACGAACGGGTGATGACGCGCACGTCGAGGACGCGACCAGGGATGGGGTTCCTGCCCAGCGAAGAGAGAGCAGAGAGGTGAATCGCAGAAAGAAGAAAAGGAAGTAAAGAGAGAGCAAGGGAGACGGGGCGCGGCACGTGCCTACTAGAGGTGGTCGTCGGCGGCGAGGCGCGAGGTTGCGAGTCGGAGGACCTCGGGATCGAGGGGCTCTGGCGATGAGGAGAGCTTGGCTGGTGGTGCAAGGGGACGAGGCAGGGGACCTGCATCTGTTGTTGCTGTGGCGCTCGGGAAGCAGAGGAGGCAGCGGGGCTCGGGCACGGCATCGCTGCACCGGCGGGGTTGATGGAGAGCCCAGTGCACAAGGGCGCCATGTGAGAGAGCTCGTGGGTGGCTGGTGGAGTGGATGGATGATCGAGGAAGGCTTGGGAGGAGCTAGCTGGTTGGTGGAAGTTTGGATCGGGGAAGATCCCGAGGAAGAGAGAATGGATAGGGGTGGCAGCAGCTAGGAGGATCCCTAGAAATTAGGGATTCGGTCTCGGGATAGGCTAATATATATATGCGAGTGAGTTAGAAAGTCCAATTAAGAAAACTAGTCCCTCCGATTGAAATCGGACGGCTGAAAAATATATAGGTTAGGAAGTCCAATTAAGAAAACGAAGATGTTTTATAGATGTTTGGGGATGATCCGGACCCAACGGTAATGATAGTCGGGTTCGGGTTCGGGGAAGTTTCGGACACAGGTGAGGGGTCGATGCACTGTGCCAAGAGGTTCAAACGGTCGGATAACAAAAGAACGGTTGGTCTCAAAAGAGATAATGGAGGCAACAAGGAGAAGCGGGAACTATCAACAGATGCAAGCTTTATGAAAACATGCGGATGCCATATGCATGATGCTATGAGATGAGATGTATTGCATGAACAAAATGCAAAACAAAAGACAAAAACCCAACCACGGAGAAAATAACATATCACATAGCCGGAAATGGTAAGAGTTGGAGTTACGAATATGGAAAGTTGTGTCCGGGGCATTACATAGGTGGAGGGGGAATCCCAGCCCGCGGACGAAGTGAGAGAGGAATACTACCCTTTCCTGGGGTTTCGGCGTAGGGATGATCTGCCCTTCGCCCGGAAGACGATGCGCGATGTCTGTGGACAGGTATCCGGCCTCCCGAAGCTTCTTGATGTCCTCCTTCGTGATGGAGGAGGCCATCCACTTGCCTCCCGCTCTGGACATGTTCGTAATGACTTTGCGGAGAATGTGAAAGCTTGGGCATTGGAGCTCGAGAATGGATGAGCAGAGGAAGAAGAAGGCGTGAGTGAAAAAGGTGAATCCTTATCTCCTTATAAAGATAGCAGGGGTCATGCACCTCCCCACTTGTCCTAGAAACTCGCTTATTCCCCAAGCACCATGTTAATGTTGCGGTTGGGTTACCCACACCCGTATTGATGAGAATCACGGGATAAGGGGACACGATCTCTGCTTCGACAAGACGTGCCAATAAAACCGCCTCGCGAGACGTGCAGTAGCAGGTTGAGAAAACGGTTTGAATAATGACCAGGCCGCGGCATGATGTCATGCTATGAAAAAGTTGTCAGCAGATTAGACTTGTGGAATATTGTGCTCTCTACGGTGGTACATGGAATTTGTTTTGCAGAGCCGAACATGATTCTTGTGTTCAAGATCTACTTTGAAGTATTCGGAGAAGGAACCCGCCTTGCAATGCCGAAGACAATCTGCGTGACGGACTCATCGTCATTGAAGCCTGGTTCAGGGGATACTGAGGGAGTCCTGGATTAGGGGGTCCTCAGATGGCCGGACTATATGCTTATGCTAGATTGTTGGACTATGAAGATACAAGATTGAAGACTTCGTCTCGTGTCCAGGTGGGATTCTCCTTTGCGTGGAAGGCAAGCTTGGAAATTTGGATATGTAGATTCCCTTCTCTGTAACCGACTCTGTGTAACCCTAGCCCCCTCCGGTGTCTATATAAACCGAAGGGTTTAGTCCGTAGGACAAGAACAATCAGAATCATAGGCTAGCTTCTAGGGTTTAGCCTCTACGATCTCGTGGTAGATCAACTCTTGTAATACTCATATCATCAAGATCAATCAAGCAGGAAGTAGGGTATTACCTCCATAGAGAGGGCCCGAACCTGGGTAAACATCATTTCCCCCGCCTCCTGTTACCATTAGGCTTACAATCACAGTTCGGGACCCCCTACCCGAGATCCGCCAGTTTCGACACCGACAGCATGCAGTGCCATGTAGGCTGGCAGGCTGCTAAGCTGGTGCAGTGGCAATATGTATGCCACCACGCAGGTGCTTGCTGAGTTGGTCTAGTGGTTGCACACTGCCATGCAGGTGCTCACCTAGCTGGCTGAGCTGGCGGCTGCATGAGACGGCGGTGGAGTCTTGGCAGATGTGGGCCTGGCCGCGGCCCCGCTGACTTCCTCGGCAAGGGTCTTGACGGGGTCCGGACAAGGGTCTTGTCGCGACATCACGGTCGTCCCTGGCAAGGATCTTGCTGGTGGTCTCGTGGATTTCCTCAGCAATGATCTTGCCGAGGATCATCGTCTCCTGGTCCTCAACTGATCTTGTGTGTTAATGATCTTCACGAAGATCTGCATGCCACCATGGAGGTGCCTCCCGAGCCTTGGTTCCAATGTTGTTGATGGCGTTGGAACACTTCGGCTCAAGGGTGGCGCGCTCCGCTAGCGCTGGGCAAGTTGCTTCGGCAAGGCTCTTGCCGGGGCTGCGAAGGCTGCCCTGGTAAGGGTCTTGCCGGGGGAGTCTACCTCGCCCTCTTGCTTTTTGTGTCTCTTGTCTTGGTGTTGCTTTGATTGTCTTGCACCTTTGGCTTACCTCCTCTGCCCTGATAACTGTGGTCACGGGGGCGACTCTAACTGCCCGTGCACAAGTAAAGGGGTACGAAAGAGAGCTCCTACTTTTGTACACCGACAGGAGCCCCCGGGCCTGGGCCACACATAAGCGCGACGCGTTGTTGGGCTAGGCCCAGAATGGTGCGCGGGCAGGCGGCGCAGATTTTTACCGCGGTGACTTCTTCATCCGCTGCGCTTCCCCATGACCCGTGTTGAATGCGCGACGTGGAGGGTCGTGCACGAGACGATTCGATCCCTCATGCATCACATCGTGGTAAATAGGCGGCTCGCGCCTTCCCCATAAAAGGAGGAAAACGCAGGTGCGCGGCTCATTTACTAAGTGGACTCGGGCTGTGGCCTGCAAGGCGCCCATGCCCCACGATCACGAGGTGGAAAACAGTCACCTCACTTGTCCTCTTGATTTCTTCTTGCTCGCCACATGTCCCCCATACCTCGAAGATGGTAGGC
>NC_057795.1:238881456-238893868 GCF_018294505.1 Triticum aestivum | reverse complement strand
CTTGAATGACGAGGCGGGAAACTGGGTCGCCGCCGATTAGAGCAGCAGGTCGGTCTTGATTCCTTGCTCCCCTGATGGCCAGACTGGTTGAGTGGGGCGGCCGAGCCCCGACCCTGCCCTGTTATAAGGAGGGGGAGGGGGATGGCTCCTCTTAATCCCTCATAATCCATCTCCTTCCACCTTGGATCCTTCCTTCCTTGTGGCATGGCGAGAGGGCGCGCTGGCACTTCGATGGTGGCGTCGAGGGTCTCTGCCCGACATCACGTCCCTCCTTCCCAATAGCTCATGACGGCGGAGCCATCCACGAGAGGGAGGGGGAGGGTGCGAGGCCGAGGTCGCCATGTGTCGGTGTTCTGGGAACGGGGGTCCCCAGACTTGCCTGCCTGCGGCCTGCAGCATGGCTCAAGGGGTGGCCCAGTATGGCCCATCTTCATGAACTCAAGCTCAAGACCCTCACGAGGGGCCAAGCCTCGCGGGGCGGACGATCAAAGGCTTTCTCAGGGACGGTGTCGTTGTCAAAACCGGCGGATCTCGGGTAGGGGGTCCCAAACTGTGCGTCTAGGCGGATGGTAATAGGAGACAAGGGACATGATGTTTTTACCCAGGTTCGGGCCCTCTTGATGTAGGTAAAACCCTACTCCTGCTTGATTGATATTGATGATATGGGTAGTACAAGAGAAGATTTACCACGAGATCATAGAGGCTAAACCCTAGAAGCTAGCCTATGGTATGATTGTTGTTCGTCCTACGGACTAAACCCTCAGGTTTATATAGGCACCGAAGAGGGTTAGGGTTACACAGAGTCGGTTACAATTGTAGGAGATCTACATATCCATATCGCCAAGCTTGCCTTCCACGCTAAGGGAAATCCCATCTGGACATGGGACGAAGTCTTCAATCTTGTATCTTCATAGTCCAGGAGTCCAGCCAAAGGCTATAGTCCGGCCATCCGTACACCCCCTAATCCAGTTCTCCCTCAGTAGCCCCTGAACCAGGCTTCACTCACGACGAGTCCGGCGCGCATATTGTGTTCGGCATTGCAAGGCGGGTTCCTCCTCCGAATACTTCAATGAAAAGGATAGTGTCCGGCTCTGCAAAATAAGTTCCACATACCACTGTAGAGAGAATAATATTTACACAAATTCAATCTGCTAACGTATTCCGTGGCGTGACATCACACCACGGCCAAGCCTTTATTAGAATCGTTTTTACTGTTCCACCTCAGCGCGTTTAGCGAGGTGGTTTCCTTGGCACATCTTGTCAAAATAGAGATCGTGTCCCCTTATTCCAGGATTCTCATCAATACCGGCGTGGGTAACCCAACCACGCCCGTTGGCACGTCTCCTCTATCGAAGGCGAGTCCCGAACGATCACGGGGAAGGCTCTTGGTATTCAACCTCTTTATAAAGAGACCAAGGCTCCACTCCTTACTTTCAATGTTGATCGAATCCGCACCTTGCCTTCAGTTCCAACACCCAAAGCTCCAGATTCAGGCGCTTCGGACCTTTGATGATGTCCGGCTCCGACCTGGAAGGCCGGTGGATGCCTTCCTCCGTTACGGAAGAAGACGTGCTAAAGCTAAGAGATGCCAGGTATCTAACCAGCGAAATTTCGCATAGGTTGCCTGGCCAAGGGCAGGTTATTCCCACTCCCAAACCTGGTGAAAGCATGGTGTTCGCGTATCACTTCCTTCGGGGGCTAGGCTTCCTGATGGACCCCTTCGTGAGGGGGCTCATGTTTTACTATGGGTTGGAATTTCATGACTTGGATCCAGAGTCCATCCTCCACATCTCATCGTTCATTGTCGTATGCGAAGCCTTCCTCTGCATTACCCCTCACTTCGGATTATGGCTCAAGACCTTCAAGGTGGAGCCGAAGATGATCAAGGGGCAGCAGGCAGAGTGCGGAGGGGCTGTTATAAGCAAGAATGTTGATGCTCCGTGGCCCGAGGGCTCTTTTCAAGAGGAGCTCAGCCTATGGAAACAAGAGTGGTTTTATATCACAGCTCCCAGGGGCACCAAATGGGTGGCGCCAGCTGCCTTTCACTCGGGTCCTCCACCGCGGCTGGCGTCATGGGTCAATAAAGGACTTGACTGGGGGACGTCCAAGGACGTGCCCTTGTTGCAGGGCCACATTCAAGATCTCCTAGAGAGAGAGAGATCACTCTAGTCGTAGTAGCGCAGGTCATGCCGATTCGTCGCACCCTGCCCTACAAACGTCGCCCCCTCCGCCTGTGGGAATTTAACCCGGAGGGACCATGAGCTCTCCAACATTTTATGGGCGCGACGCTCGTGGAGATGTACATGCTTTTCTTTGGATCACAAGAGATGTGTCCTGTCATGACCGGTTTTTCAATAAAATACTTATTGAGAAAATCGATCTTTTGATCCCAGTATAGGAAAAGTTATCCTCACTGGTAGACAAATACTTGATATACGAAGGACCAGTAGCATTAAATATATTACAGGGTTGAGCTAAGACTGCTCAACAATTTATTACAAACACGCCAATATCATACATAAGGGCGGTTATGACACGGGGGTGTGGTGACATGCTACTAGCTCGAGATAAAAAGTGCTGGTGGATAACTTGACTCCTAACTGGCAGCTCATCGAGCGTCGAGGTGAGGCTCGATGACTTTATTTCTGGAGTGGCGGAAGCGGATATAATACAGTGACCAAATGCAGGATCGCACGGGACTGACTGGGACTCCTCTAGGCGTCGGACTCGCTATCGAACTCTTCATCCATGAGATTGCCTTCATCAACATCTGGCCAAATCAACAAGCCAGGTGAGTACTTTGAAAGTACTCGCAAGATAGTTCAGACAAAAGATATAACAAATGCATGCATGAATGCGTCATGAGCAAAAATAATGATGCTCATTCCAATAATAAAATTTTTGCACGACTTGATAAGTAAAACAAATAACTGAAAACCGATCGGGTGTCTGGAGCGACGCCTCGAAAGGTAAACAAATAAGGCTCATGCCGCAGTCGGGCGTCTAAGCGACACCACATAAAGGGCTTATAAAAGAAATGCCACAGTCGGGCGTCTCAGCGACACCACATAAAGGGCTTATAAAAGAAAGGCCACAGTCGGGCGTCTCAGCGACACCACATAAAGGGCTTATAAAAGAAATGCCACAGTCGTACGTCTGAGCGACATCGCAGAAAGGGTTTATCTCGATAATAAATAACAAGTGTGCCACAGTCGGACGTCTGAGCGACATCACAGAAAGGGCTTATATCAAATGTAAATAACAAGTATGCCACAGTCGGATGTTTGAGCGACATCACAGGAAGGGCTTATATCAAATGTAAATAACAAGTATGCCACAGTCGGGTGTCTGAGCGACATCACAGGAAGGGCTTATATCAAATGTAAATAACAAGTATTCCACAGTCGGATGTCTGAGCGACATCACAGAAAGGGCTTATATCAGAAGTAAATAACGGTTAGTCCATCCACAAGAATAAACTTTTAACCGGATTTAACACTCATGTAGTCCACCGGAGTTTTGTCACTGAGGTTGATATCTGACAAGATAAGATGAACACAGTACTTGGACATGTACAAGATGATTTAAAGGATTTATGACTCTGCAGAGTTTGTACTAACTGACCACAGCCAACGGATTTCCGTAGTCACGAAGGACTAGTTCCGTTTACGGTATTTCGGTAGAAACCCATTTAACCAGTACACACCCATTCCACCTCACGATGCCAGGAATCACCCTAGACAACGTCCAAGAAAAACTTTGAGACGGGGAGGTCACAACCTCGAATAGCATGGGATCAAATTTCTATACGCGCGCTCTAAGGGGTGCCCCCCTCTCGGTCCCAACCGAAAACACCCATGCCCCCTAACTGGATGACGGGCTTTAATCCAGGGCCATGGAACCCTCATCCCGGCCTCTCTATTTGGTGTGTACTAGGTAAACGGTTTGCAACTTACTAAGCCATATTCCTTGCGGAAAACATGTGGCAGTACAGGAAAGGAAAGGAATGGGAATGTGATTTGATTCACGATGACACTAAAGTCAAATAGACTAGCACAAGACTGGCATGCCACAACACTGCCATCTTACCCATCCTCATGCCATCACATGGCCATGCAAATATGTATCCAACAACATATGGATTTCCGAAACTCACTTTCCACTTCTTTTGCATGAAAAATAATATTCAAAGAATTGTTCATAAACATGCCATGAAACTTCTAAATGCAAACATGCAGCAAATACTCATCATATCAAGAGTTCAAACATGCTTGCCTGGTTCGGAGTAGTCGGAGTCTAACTGGGTGAAGTTCGCGGCTCCGGCACCTCCTCCGGTATCTACGGTATAAGAAAAATACGCACGTAACGTAAATACCACGGGGTGCACAAAAGTATTCCAAAAAAAATCTCAATTAAATCTTATAAAAAACTAGACAAAATTTTAAAGAGAACAAAAAAAGAATCAAACAAAAATCCTTTTGTGTTTAAAAGTTATAAGGGTTTTGATTCAGGGACCTTTCTATAATGAAACAGAAAGCTCCCAGGGGGTTCTGCAGAAAAGTCCAGAAAATGATTCGTTTAATAAGAATGGGAGACTGACAGGCGGGTCCCACCCATCAGGTTTGAAAATTCAAACGAGGGAGACAGGGCTCGTCGGCGCCCGAGAGCTGCGGTGGTCGCCGAGGGCGATTCACGGCGAGGCAGGGGGATCGGGTGGTACCTCCGTGTTTAGTACGTCCTTCCACGTCAGTGGGTGGTGGTGGTGGTCGCCGGCGAGCACCATGTCGACGGCGGCCCTTGCTCCGGCGGACGGTGGTTCGGGTAGTCGTGGACCTCGTCGGAGAGAGCTGCTGGGGTCAAATTGGAGTGGGGATTAGTCTCCTAGAGGTGTCATGAGGCTACTGGCAAGTCTAGGGTGGTGGAGGAGTTCTCACCAGAAAGAACGCTGCCGGAGCCCGAAGCGGATGGAGGTGGCTGGAGTTGAGGAAGAAGGGCCCCTCGAGGCTCTTCCAGTTGCTGGGCGGGGTCTGGTGAGGTGGTGGAGATGTGCGGGGTCGAGAGCGAGTGATGAGGTTATGTACCTAGGGTAGGGTCATGGACCTATCTAGGATACCATGCCCAAGGACATCATCATACGAAGCTACCTTCCAGTCGACCAAGAGAAGTTCCACTCGACCAAGGGAGACTCCACTCGACTGGCTAGAAGTTCCACTTGACCAAGGGAGACTCCACTCGACTGGCTAGAAGACACTCGACCATGAAGATGCACTCGACCATTAGAAGTTCAGGATCTACTCTGCATCCAAACGGTTTGTAATTGAATAGTCTTAATGGTCATGATGACACTCTATGTAGGGCGTTACCAGTAACGCCCAGCCTTAATGTACTTTAACCCTCCTCTACGTGGGCTGGCTGGGGTCCTGGTGTCCTCTATATAAGCCACCTCCCTCCACTGGTAGAAGGGTTCGCACCCCTGTAACTCATATACACAAAGATCAGTCGACCGCCTCCGGGCTCCGAGACGTAGGGCTGTTACTTCCTCAGAGAAGGGCCTGAACTCGCTAAACACCCGTGTGTACAACTACTCCATAGCTAGCACCTTGCCTTTCCATACTTACCCCCCATTCTACTGTCAGACTTAGAACCACGACAGTTGGTGCCCACCTTGGGGCAGGTGTCTTAGCGACTTTTTTGGAGAAGTTGCAATTTGTCCGATTGCCTTCATCATGGTTCCCGGCAGAGCTCTGGTCGAGGGCCACGAGATCCGTCTCGATGCGCTCAATTTCATTGCCGACGACTCTGCTTGGCTCCAGGAGGCACCACTCAACATCGACGCGCTCCCCGTACGCGGGGCGACGCACTTTCTGGCGTGTGTCCGCGGCGTCTTGCTGCGGCAGCCGTCGACCCCGTACCGGTCGACTCCTGCGCCGTCCTCCCTTCCTGTCTCCCGCCAGCGCAAGCGCTCCGGTTGGTCGAGGCTCTAGCGATGGGTGAGACACGCAGTGGCTCGCCAATCGGCCACCACCCAAGTCGCGGCGATTGAGCCCGATGAATCTCTCTACGGCCCGTTCGACCTGTCGACTGGCTCCGTAGAGACTGCATCCGAGCACGATAGCAGTGATCCAGCGGCGGAGGTCCTGATGGTCAACGGGCCCCGTAGTCCTCCCGGTTTCCCCCGCGGCGACGGGATGGACGACGAGGACGACCCTGCTCAAGCCCATGAAGAGTACCAACCCGAGCCGCTCACTTCCCAGCAGAGGGAAGAACTTCGCCGCTGGAACATGGATGCCCTGCACACTCCCATTGCAGGAGAAACTCCTGAGGCTCGTGCCCTGGAAGAGGCGCGTTTAGCCAACCTGACTGAACGTACTCGACTAGAGAACCTTCAGCGAGCACTCGACGAGCGTGCGCGTCAACGAGCGACTAACTCCAATCGACGTCAGCTCTTTCCGCAACCTACTCAGGTATATCGAACCCCAATTCAGAATTTGGCAGCTGCAGCCCGCATAGCAGAGTCAATTCAGCCCTCTCAGCCAGAGGCTGGAAGAGGCTTGATGCAGATCAGAGATTTGCTCCGGGCAGCAGGAGATCAGAATTCAGTTGTGTCACAGTCACGTAACAGGATTCACAGTCGATCTGTCGCTGCGAGTACTGTTCAGTCGGCTCACAGTGCAAGGTCGCCTCCGAGGCGCATGGGACGTGAAGGCTGGCGGGACCACTATGATGATCGATTTGATCGTGATGACAGGCGTCGAGTGCCCACTCCTCCTCCAAGAAGTGGGTCTAACACCCACCGGCAGCAAGATGACAGACGCCAGCTCAGTGTTGGGCGGAGAGCTCCAGTCGATCCCAGAGAGCCAGGCTTTGACGCTAGATCCATCATCGTGCAAGGTTTGGTCGACCGAAATAGAGCTCATAGAGGTGGTCATGACAGAGATGTGCCCACAAGTAGCCGAGTCCACGTTTCAGGTCCAGAATGTTTTAGCAGAGCGATCAGAACCGCGGTGATACCCCCCAACTTCAGGTTGGCGACTGGGGTGAATAAGTTCACCGGAGAGTCTAAGCCTGAAACTTGGCTCGAAGACGACCGAGTGGCTGTTTAGATTGGTGGCGGTAATGATGAGGTGGCCATGAAACATTTGCCACTTATGCTAGGGGGTTCAGCCAGGGCATGATTGAATCAGTTAGCTCCCAGCAGCATTTACACCTGGGAAGATCTTTCTCGAGTGTTCGTCAGGACGTTTGAGGGAACTTGCAAGCGACCTGCTGGATTGACTGAGCTACAAGTTTGTGTACAAAAGTCGAGTGAAACACTGAGGGATTACATCCAGAGGTGGATCACTTTGCATCACACTGTAGAGAATGTGTCGGACCATCAAGCGGTTTGCGCCTTCAAAGAGGGCGTCAAGAACAGAGAGTTGAGCCTGAAGTTTGGTCGAACTAGAGACATGACCCTGAGTCGGATGATGGAAATATCCACCAAGTATGCCAACGGCGAAGAAGAGGACCGACTTCGGAGCGGCAAGTACAAGCCGAGTCAGTCGGATAAAGGAAACTCCAGTCGGAAGCAAAAACGGAAGGCCGAGCCAGCAGCTCCTGGAGAGGCTCTAGCCGTGACACAGGGCAAATTTAAAGGGAAGCCCAAAGAATCTTGGAACCCAAGAAGGTAAAAGACAAGGAGGGTAATGATGTGATGGACCTGCCGTGTCATATCCACACGAAGAAAGAC
This sequence comes from Triticum aestivum, assembly GCF_018294505.1. Classification (NCBI taxonomy): domain Eukaryota; kingdom Viridiplantae; phylum Streptophyta; class Magnoliopsida; order Poales; family Poaceae; genus Triticum; species Triticum aestivum. The sequence continues at coordinate 238,886,139 of NC_057795.1, read as the reverse complement.
AAAGAGGGTAACTTCATCTACCCAAAGCATACCACTCGCCAGTGCCGGCTCTTAATCCAGTAGTTCCAAGGGAAACAACCGAAGGACAAAGAGAAGGAGTCGGACAAGGCTGAGGACAAGCAGGATAGTGATGGAGAGTACCCTCATGTCAACTCCACTCTGATGATTTTTGCTGATGTAGAGAGCAAAAGTCGACTGAAAGTGATCAACCGAGAAGTCAATATGGCCGCACCGGCGACACCAAACTATCTGAGATGGTCGCAAACTCCCATTACTTTCGACCAGTCGGACCATCCTACTCATATTGCCACCCCTGGGAGGCAAGCACTGGTGGTCGACCCAGTCGTCAAAGGCACTCGACTGACGAAGGTATTGATGGATGGCGGCAGCGGGTTGAACATACTGTATGCAGAGACGCTCAAGGGAATGGGCATTCCGATGTCCAGGCTCAGTTCCAACAACATGAGTTTTCACGGAGTCATCCCAGGAAAGAAGGCTAAGTCACTCAGCCAAATAGCTCTAGATGTGGTGTTCGGTGACTCAAAGCATTTCCGCAAAGAGAAGCTAACATTTGAAGTCGTGGATTTCCAGAGCGCCTACCACGCTATCTTGGGAAGACCAAACTACGCCCGCTTCATGGCTCGACCATGTTATGTGTACCTCAAGTTAAAGATGCCTGGCCCCAAAGGCGTGATCACCGTCACTAGTAACCGGAAGAAAGCAGAAGAGTGTTTCCAGAAAGGCTCAAAGATTGCGGATGACCAGATAACAGTGATAGAGCTAGAGGAATATAAGAAGAACGCAGATCCGAGTGATTTACTGTGGGCCAAGAAGCCCGCCACAGAGTCAGCATTTCAGTCGTCCGGTGAGACGAAGCCAGTTCACATCCACCCGACTGATCCCAATGCAGCTCCGACCCATATTTCCACTACACTCGACTCTAAATAGGAAGAAGCGCTCATCCAGTTCCTCCGTGAGAACTGGGACATCTTCGCATGGAAGCTAGCTGACATGCCAGGTGTTTCCAGGGGACTGGCTGAGCATCGCTTTAGAGTCGATTCAAAGGCAAAACCTATTAAGGAACATCTTCGACGGTCCGCCGTTCAGAAGAAAAAGGCCATTGGCGAAGAGGTGGCTCGACTCCTTGCAGCAGAGTTCATCCGAGAGATATACCACTCCGAGTGGCTCGCCAATGTCGTTATGGTTCCCAAAAAGGACAATTCTCTTCGTATGTGCATTGATTTCAAACATATCAATCGGGCCTGCCCGAAAGATTATTTTCCTCTCCCTCGCATCGACCAAATTGTCGACTCGACCGCAGGGTGCGAGAGATTGTCTTTTCTAGACGCTTATTCCGGGTATCATCAGATCCGTCTATATGGGCCCAACGAAATCAAAATAGCTTTCATCACCCCATTCGGGTGCTTCTGCTATATCACCATGCCATTCGGCCTCAAGAATGCTGGAGCCACGTTCATGAGAATGATTCAAAAGTGTTTACTAACTCAAATCAGTCGGAATGTGGAAGCATACATGGATGATATCGTGGTCAAGTCGCGAAAGGGTTCCGACCTGTTAACTGACTTAGCTGAAACATTTGCCAATCTCAGGAGGTATGATATCAAGCTCAATCCTTCAAAGTGCACATTCGGAGTACCTGGCGGGAAGTTACTCGGTTTTCTCGTTTCCGAACGAGGAATCGATGCTAACCCAGAAAAAGTTGGCACCATACTCCGAATGAAACGCCCTGTGCGTGTGCACAATGTCAAGAAGCTTACTAGATGCTTGGCCACGTTAAGTCGATTCATCTCTCGCCTCGGTGAAAAGGCGTTGCCCCTTTACCGACTGATGAAGAAGGTAGACAAGTTCGAGTGGACTCCAGAAGCTGATGCAGTGTTTGCCGAGTTAAAAACTCTGCTCTCCACCCAGCCGGTGCTTGCTGCTCCAATCAGCAAAGAGCCTCTGTTGCTTTATATTGCAGCCACAGGACAAGTCATCAGTACAGTACTTACGGTCGAGCGGGAAGAAGAAGGGAAAACCTTCAAAGTTCAGCGCCAAGTGTATTATCTCTCTGAAGTTTTGACCCCATCGAAGCAAAGATATCCTCATTATCAGAAGCTCGTATATGGGATCTACATGACCATGAAGAAGGTTGCCCACTATTTCTCTGATCATGACATTACAGTCGTCAGCGATGCACCACTGTCAGAGATTCTGCACAACAGAGATGCAACTGGCCGAGTGGCTAAATGGGCGATTGAACTCCTTCCCCTTGATATAAAATTCGAGGCAAAGAAAGCCATTAAGTCCCAGGCTATAGCAGATTTCCTTGCCGAGTGGATTGAACAGCAGCAACCGACTCAAGTTCACTCGGAGCATTGGACCATGTTCTTTGATGGCTCTAAGATGTTAAATGGTTCTGGTGCTGGGGTAGTTCTGGTTTCTCCCCGAGGAGATAAGCTCAGATATGGGCTCCAGATCCACTTTGATTCCTCCAACAATGAAGCAGAATATGAAGCACTGTTGTATGGGTTGCGCATGGCTATTTCACTCGGCGTCCGTCGCCTTATGGTTTACGACGACTCAGATTTGGTGGTCAATCAGGTGATGAAGGAGTGGGATGTGAGAAGCCCAGCCATGACTGGATATTGCAATGCAGTGAGGAAGCTTGAAAAGAAACTCGAAGGGTTAGAACTCCATCACGTTCCCCAACTGAAAAAATCAAGCAGCCGATGACTTGGCGAAGATAGGTTCCAAGAGGGAAGCCATTCTGAGTGGCGTGTTTTTGGAACATGTCTACACACCATCGATTCAAGAGGATCCTTTCACTGAAGAAGCCCCGCAGCCAAAAAGCGCCACAGATCCGACTGAAGTCGAGGTCCCAGCGGTGGTCGACTTGATCATGGAAGTTTTGGTCATCACTCCTGATTGGACAGTGCCCTACATCGCCTATATTTTGAGGAAGGAGCTCCCCGAGAATGAAGAAGAAGCTCGAGAGATCGTCCGCCGGTCCAAAGCCTTCACCGTCATGAGAGGTCAGTTATACAAAGAAAGTGCGACTGGAGTCAGCCAGAAATGCATAACACCGGAGGAAGGTCGAATGATTCTCAACGACATCCACTCGGGGACCTGTGTCCATCATGCGTCTTCTCGGACCATCGTGGCCAAAGCATACCGAGCTGGTTTTTATTGGCCCAGAGCGAATGAAATGGCGAAGGAGATAGTCGACAAATGTGAGGGATGTCAGTTTTACTCCAATATGTCACACAAGCCCGCGTCAGCTTTGAAGACTATACCACTCGTCTGGCCCTTTGCAGTGTGGGGTTTGGATATGGTCGGTCCTTTGAGAACAGGCAGAAGCGGTTTTACCCATGTGCTGGTAGCAGTCGACAAGTTCACTAAGTGGGTCGAAGCTAAACCCATCAAGAACCTCGACGCCGGTACTGCTGTTAGCTTCATCAGAGAACTGATATTCAGATATGGAGTCCCGCACAGCATCATCACTAATAATGGGTCAAACTTCGATTCTGAAGAATTCAGAGCTTTCTGCACATCTCAAGGCACACGAGTCGACTATGCTTCAGTCGCCCATCCGCAGTCGAATGGACAGGCAGAACGAGCCAATGGTTTGATTCTCAAAGGGTTGAAGCCCCGCTTGATGCGGGATCTCAAGCATGCGGCTGGTGCATGGGTTGACGAACTTCCCTCGGTGCTTTGGGGGTTAAGGACCACACCCAACCGGTCGACTGGAAGAACTCCATTCTTCTTGGTCTACGGAGCTGAAGCAGTCTTGTCGAGTGATCTTCTCCACAACGCTCCTCGAGTCGAGCTCTACACCGAAGCTGAAGCAGAACAAGCGCGGCAGGACGCAGTCGACCTTTTAGAGGAAGAAAGAGAGATGGCTCTGATCAGATCGACCATTTATCAACAAGACTTGCGTCGCTTCCCCGCCAAAAACGTGAAGAGTCGAGCCTTCCAGGAAGGAGATTTAGTTCTCCGAGTGGACTAGCAGAAACCACACAAGCTTGCTCCTTCTTGGGAAGGTCCCTTCATCGTCACCAAGGTTCTCCACAATGGAGCATACCGTCTTTACAATGTCGAGCATCAGATCGACGAGCCCCGAGCTTGGAACGCGGAGCTTCTCCGCCCCTTTTACACTTAAGTATTCACTCGGATGAGTTGTAATAAAAGTACTCCTGTAGTTTATTTATCAAAGACAAGAGCTTTACAGTTTTCCCAGTGATTGTTATTACTTTTGTCCATATAAAACAATCCCCCAGTGGGTGGCTTAGCTGCGAATCCGATTCGCCTAAGTCTGTAAAAACAAATCCTAACCGAGTGGTGAGTCAGTCTCCCACACGAAGGCTTAGCTGCGAAATCCGTTTCGCCTAAGATAAATAAAATCCTATCGAGTGGTAAGCCAGCCTTCCACTCAGAGGCTTAGCTGTAGTCCAAGTACTCGCCTAAGATAAATAAAATCCTACCGAGTGGTAAGCCAGCCTTCCACTCGTAGGCTTAGCTGCAGTCCAAGTACTCGCCTAAGATAAATAAAATCCTACCGAGTGGTAAGCCAGCCTTCCACTCGGAGGCTTAGCTGCAGTCCAAGTACTCGCCTAAGATAAATAAAATCCTACCGAGAGGTAAGCCAGCCTTCCACTCGGAGGCTTAGCTGCAGTCCAAGTA
>NC_057795.1:238681254-238880689 GCF_018294505.1 Triticum aestivum | reverse complement strand
CAGCCCAGCGCTCGCCTAAGTGTCTGAAATCCTACCGAGTGGAGAGCAGACCTCCCACTCGGGGGCTTGGCTGCAGCCCAGCGCTCGCCTAAGTGTCTGAAATCCTACCGAGTGGAGAGCAGACCTCCCACTCGGGGGCTTAGCTGCAGCCCAGTGCTCGCCTAAGTGTCTGAAATCCTACTAAGTGGAGAGCAGACCTCCCACTCGGGGGCTTAGCTGCAGCCCAGCGCTCGCCTAAGTGCCTGAAATCCTACCGAGTGGAGAGCAGACCTCCCACTCGGGGAGCTTAGCTGCAGCCTAGTGCTTGCCTAAGCATCTAAAAATCCTACCGAGTGGAGGTCAAACCTCTCGCTTGGGGACTTAGCTGCAGCCCAGTGCTCGCTTAAGTGAATTGGGGAACAAGTCGATGGCAAGAAGCGCTTTCCTTTAACCTGCAAAAGATGCCTCAAACCAAATGCAAACATATTCAGCGACGAACCCAAGTTCGGATAACACCTAACGGAATCGAAAGTGCTCAAGCGCTAGGCCGGTTAAGGTTTGTCGGTTACAAAACTCACTCGGCATACCGAGGCAAATTTAAAGTATCAAGCTCAGAAGTTTTTTACCCCTCCTATGGAGGGCTGGAAGGTGCCACAAACTCGTCCAGATCAATTCCATCTGCAATCCGAGTGGCAGCGGCAATGAAGGTCTCCATGAAAGATCTGAAGTCGTGCTTCTTGGTGTTGGCCACCCTGAGAGCCACCAGCTTGTCCTCTCGTGCATCCTTGCAGTGAACGCGGACCAGAGATAGAACAACATCCACGCCGCACCTGGCCGAAGATTTTTTCCACTCTTGCACTCGACTTGGGACCTCGTTCAGTCGAGTCATCAGAGACTCGAGGTCGTTCTGGAGTGTCTCTCTTGGCCAGAGTGTTGTGTCAATGCGGGAAGTTGCGATCTTCAGCCTTGCGAGATAATCGATGACAGCAGCAACACGAGATTCAAGTCAGAGCACATTCATGGTGACTTCGACTTTCACAGGGGAGTTGATGGGGTCTAGGTTTACTTCCAGTCGACCAGTCTCCTCTTCAAAGTTCTGACAAAATTCTGCAAGCACAACCACCGAGTCAAGACAAACAGTCAGAGGTTACAATTGAAATATTTGTTTGATACAAAGGATTACCTTCAAGCATGAGGAACAACTTCTTGGCGAGTCCACCCAGATAAGCCTCTAGATCATTCTTCTTTCTCTTCAACTCACTGGCCTTGTCGTTCAGGGTGGTCTTGTCGCTTTTCAGTCGAGTGACCTCCTGGTTGGCAGCATCAAGAGCAGCTTTCAGATTGGTGTTTTCTTCTTCAAGCTTAGTCACTGAAGCCAGCTTCTCATCTGCTAGCCTGGTCTTCTCTAAAGCAGTTTTTTGCATCTCAGCCAAGTCAAGCTCTTGTTTCTTCAGGGCGTCCCTCACTTTGCCTACAAAGTTACAGTGAGATTAGATTCAGAAACAAGTGAGAGGCAAAGGCAGTCGTCAAAGGCCTCACCAAGCATACCTTTAGCTTCCTCCTTCGCCTTCGTCAAGTTCTCTTGGGCCAGTTTCAGATCGAGCTCGAGCTGAATGTGTTTGTTCTCCAACTCAGTATAATGAGCCGCAAGGTCACAGGATTTCTACGAAGAACCAATCGCCAGACGTCAAAGACAATTCACTTCCGAGTGAGTAAGGAAAAATCATAGCGTTTCTAAGACTACGGCCGAATGCAAACATTCGACCATAGTCTCGGGGACTACACCCAGTGGGTGCACTCAGCGTGCCCCCACTAGTTTCATCAAGAGTCGACCAGTCGACCAACAAAAAAAACGAGGCAATGTTCTTTAGACTATAGTCGACTGCCAGCAGTCGACCACAGTCTCGGAGACTACACCCAATGGGTGCACTCCGCGTGCCCCCACCGGTCTATGAATCTATTCGACCTTGTCGAGTAAAGAAAAACTCAAAAACATAAAGACTATGGTCGACTGCCAGCAGTCCGCCATAGCCTTGGGGACTACACCCAGTGGGTGCACTCAGCGTGCCCCCACTAATCCGGAATTTCAATCGACACACACCCAGTGGGTGTAAGACAGACTTTAGGAATTTCAGAAAGAAGAACAGGCAGTGACCGACTGACCTGAACATTACTCTGGAGTGCCGAACTGGCGTCATAGGCTGCCTGGCTGGCTTCTCGAATTGCCTTCACTTGCTCCATCATGACCCCCGCTTGGTGTATCGCTTCTCTAGCAGCACTGGCTTGGTCTTCTGGAACGGGGTAGGTGTAGAAAAGCGAGGGTTGAGTAGCACTCGACGACGAAGGGCGAGCACTTGTCAACGGCACCGCGAAGGTTACGGTGGGTCGAGTGACATTGTCTCCCTCCACGACCAACGTCTCGGGTGCTGGCACATCTCGACTCGCCTTGCCAGCAGGCGTTTTCTTGCTCCTCCTTTGCCTCGGTGGTTCTTCGTCGTCGTCGTCAGGAAGGTCAATAACAACGTTAGATGAAGCTGCAGAAAGAATCAAAATTAGAGACAATAAGTCAATCGACTGAAAACGGCATCATAAGAATCATACCAGGTTGCGAGGTAGCAGCATCCTCCATCTCGTGGTCTTCAGCCTTGGCCGAAGTATCAGAAGTAGCAGCGCTGTAGTTCCAAAAGTCAGTTGATTGGCCCATGAGTCGACCAAGAACAAGTTCATGAAACAAGGAAAGCTCAAAACTACCATTACCCTGAGATAGTGGGGATCACCATCTTCATCTTTGGCAAGACCTTTGCAGGCTTCGACGGTGCCACTCGAGATTGCTTCGGAGCCTTCTCAGTCGGCGCCGGAGAAGTGGTCCGAGGGTGCTTGGTCGACTGGGAAGCGGTCGCGACCCCCTTACCCTGCTTAGTCGCTGGATCATGGACAAGCTTCGAGCGTCTTTCCGAGCGGGGAGGTGCAACTTCCTCCTCCTCCTCCTCTTCTTCCTCCTCACCATAGTCGTCACCCTCGTCGTCGTCGTCAGCATCCGAATCCCACTCATCCGAGCTTTCGCCCCCGCTTCCTTCCCCCTCCTCAGTCGGCGTCTGCACCCCATTGGGCATCGAGTACAATTCAGTGGTGGCCTGTCAGACAAGCAACAAAGCAAAACAAAGATCAATCGACCAATTCGCGGCAAAGCAGAATGGATAAAACAAAATTACACTCGGAGATAAGCGGCCATACCTTGTCCGGCGTATAGGTACAGTCGAGTGGCGGGATCCTCCTCGCCCCTTGAGGGTTGTCCTTGTTCCGTGTGATAGCGGCCACCCACCTCTCCAGCGTGGCGTCGTCGACTGCCTCTGGATGGACCGGAGTGGTGTCTTCAGTACCGCGGTACAGCCACATCAGGTGGCCTCGGTACTGGAGCGGTTGGATACGCCGCCTAAGGAAGACTTCCAGAAGATCCATGCCCGTCACTCCGTCCCAAACGAGTTGGACCACGCGCTCCACCAACATTTTTACCTCGGCTTTCTTCTCAGGAAGCACCTTCAGAGAAGACGGTTTGTCCACTCGGTCCATGGAGAACGGAGGGAGACCAGTCGACTGCCCCACCGTCGACTCGTCTTGGCAGTAGAACCAAGTCGACTGCCACCCTCTGACAGACTCAGGAAGGGTCATGGCCGGGAAAGTGCTCTTATTCTTCAACTGAATCCCAAGACCCTCGCACATCTGTATAACCTTGGTCCTCTCATCACCGGGACTCGCCTTTTTTACTGTCTGCGACCGACAGGTGAATATGTGTTTGAAGAGACCCCAGTGCGGGCGACAACCCAGGAAGTTCTCGCACATGGACACAAAGGCTGCGAGATAGGCGATGGAATTGGGATTGAAATGGTGGAGTTGCACCCCAAAGAAATTCAGAAACCCACGCAAGAACACACTCGGCGGCAGAGAAAAACCACGATCTACGTGAGTGGCTAAGAGAACGCACTCACCTTCTTGCTGCTACGGTTGACACTCGGACCCCGGGAGCCTCGCTGACCCGTGGGGGATCAGTCCCTCATCGGCCAGGTCGTCGAGGTCCTTCCCAGTGATGGTCAAGCGAATCTAATCCCCTTGGACCCAACCCTTCGGCAGGCGGGACCTCGACGAAGATCCGCCCCGACTGGACGGTCTCCCCTTTGCTTGCCCCATCGCCGTCGCCTTCTTCGCGTGCTCTAGAGCCGCCGTCTTCTCCTTCACCATTATCAACGGCGAAGCGCTCGAGAGGTGGATAAGGCGGAGGTAGGAGCAGGCGCCGTGGGCGGAGGCAGAGAGGGAAGAGAGGAGAATGGGGAGGCACTGTTCAAAAACTCACCCCCGACACTTTATATAAGGGCGCTTCCGAGTGGCTGACGAGTGGGTCCGAGCAGATCTGTCACATCCCGAAACAGTCGCACACGTACGATACGTGGCGAAAAAGGCGGCGCGAAAATCAAGGCGTCCATGCCTTATCCCGCCCGATTGCTGCGGATCGCCCCGCTTCGCGCGCTTCCCAAATTTCAGATCCCGCAAAATCCGCTAACAGCAGATCAATCTATCAGACGATATCCTTCTCGCGATCCGTAAAAGATAAGAATGGATCAAGGCGACTGAAGTAAAAGTCGACGCCAACACCGAAAGAAGAATCGCCGATCCAAGATACGACATAATCAAAGTACAGTAAACAAGTCGGAGAAAATCGTCAACTCCTTCCTCACTCGAACCTCGATCCATTCGGGGGATAGTGATGAGGTTATGTACCTAAGGTAGGGTCATGGACCTATCTAGGATACCATGCCCAAGGACATCATCATACGAAGCTACCTTCCAGTCGACCAAGAGAAGTTCCACTCGACCAAGGGAGACTCCACTCGACTGGCTAGAAGTTCCACTCGACCAAGGGAGACTCCACTCGACTGGCTAGAAGACACTCGACCATGAAGATGCACTTGACCATCAGAAGTTCAGGATCTACTCTGCATCCAAACGGTCTGTAATTGAATAGTCTTAATGGTCATGATGACACTTTATGTAGGGCATTACCAGTAACGCCCAGCCTTAATGTACTTTAACCCTCCTCTACATGGGCTGGCTGGGGTCCTGGCGTCCTCTATATAAGCCACCCCCTCCACTGGAAGAAGGGTTCGCACCCCTGTAACTCATATACACAGTGATTAGTCGACCGCCTCCGGGATCCGAGACGTAGGGCTGTTACTTCCTCAGAGAAGGGCCTGAACTCGCTAAACACCCGTGTGTACAACTACTCCATAGCTAGGACCTTGCCTTTCCATACTTACCCCCCATTCTACTGTCAGACTTAGAACCACGATAGCGAGCTCGGAGGCGCTATTTATAGCCGGACCGAGGCGGTTGCCGTGAACGGGATAAGTTTGGCGAGTGATTACGGCGGCGCTGTGGCTGGACGGTTGGTTTAGGGGCTTGAGCATCGTCTAGACGGGGCACTGATTCCATCCCAGTGCCTAACTCAACAAGGAAGACGCCGGCGCAGGCGGGCCAGGGTGCCACCGACGCCAGGAACGAGCGAAGCGCGCGTGCGGTGCTCCGGACAGGAAGGAGGGGCCGTGAGCAACGCGCCAGGCGCACAGTTGAGATGTGACTGAACCCTAACGAAGAAACGACACTGAACTTACTGAATTTTCTGAAGATGCATAGTAATAGTGCAGGCTAGGTGTTCGACAGAATGATTTTGGCACGTGGGGATTTTTCCTTGAGCTGATTTTTGGTGAAGTGGTCTCTCATTGCAATTGGGGGTTGCCTGAATTTTGGTGGAATTTTTGGAGAAGTGGAGATATGAATTTCACCAAATTTGACAAATCTGGTCCAAACATGGAGAGGGTGAATTTTGAAAATTTTGAAAAGAAGAAGAGTGGATCTTGATTGTTCTAGGTTTTGGGTGCTATGGACTATCCAGAGGACTTGATTTGAGATCAAAGTTCAAAGGCATTAAGGTACTTGCTTTGCAAATTACCTAGGCTCAAAATAAAGGACAAAATTGTTTTGGGGAAAGAAATAAATGAGATAAAATCCAAAAATGGATTTAACTAGTTGGGACAGAATGTTTGGGTTGTCCCAAAGTGGAAGGAGGGGTTTTGGGAGAATTTTACCACAAGAGGCATGGTAAAAACAAGAATGGATCAAAACCAAAGAATAGCCCAAAACCAAAAAGGTTCTCTTTTTAGAAGAAACTAAATCCAAGAAAAGATTTTGAGAAGGAAAACTCAGAAGAGAGGTTTTTAAGAAGGGTTTAAATGACCTTCTTTAAACCAAGCAAGGCTCTTGCTGAAAACAAAAACAACAAAAAATTTGGAGTGTCACAGCACCTACACCCTTAGGAAAAATCTCGTCCCCGAGATTTCAGCTGATCCTTAAACAGGTGTGGGTGCTCTATCCGAAGAAAATCCTCTCTCTCCCAAGTTGCTTCATTCTCGGTGTCATTGCTCCACTGAACTCTGAAAAACTTGATGGTTTTCTGTCGGGTCCTCCTCTCGGACTCCTCTAATATTTTTATTGGGCGCTCCCGGTAGGTGAGGTCTGGTTGCACGTCAGTGTTTTCATGTGATACTTGCTTCTCTGGGTTGCTCACGTACTTTCTCAACTGCGAGATGTGGAACACGTTGTGGATATCGGATAAATCTCCGGGTAGGTCTAGCTGGTAGGCTACCGTGCCTCTTCGGGCCACTATACAGAGTGGTCCGATGAATCTTGGTGCTAGCTTTCCCTTAACCCTGAATCGCTGCAGACCCCTCATAGGAGAAACTCTTAGGTATACAAACTCTCCGGGTTTAAAACTGATTTCCCGATGCTTTCGATCGTAATAACTCTTTTGCCGACTTTGAGCTATCTTGAGTCGATCCCTAATCGTCTTAACTTTCTCCTCAGCCTCCTTGAGCATATCTGGGCCGAAGATGTGGTTGTCCCCGGTTTCTGACCAGTTTAGCAGGGTACGACATCTTCTCCCATACAGAGCTTCAAAGGGTGCCATTTGCAAGCAGGCTTGATAACTGTTGTTGTATGCGAACTCTGCATATGGCAAGCTTTCTTCCCAACTAGTTCCGTAGGTGAGGACACAGGCTCTCAGCATGTCTTCTAGAATTTGGTTTACACGTTCAGTTTGCCCATCAGTCTGGGGGTGGTATGCGGTATTGAATGCTAGTTGGGTTCCCAGTGCCTGTTGTAGGTGATCCCAAAATCTAGAGACGAACTATGTGCCTCTGTCAGATATGATAGTCTTTGGGACTTCATGCAGGCAGACGATACGGGCAAGATAAAGTCTGGCCAGCCTCTGAGTGGTGTGAGTTGTCTTCACCGGGATAAAATGTGCTACCTTAGTTAATCTGTCGGTGATGACCCATATGGCATTATTTCCGTGTCGTGACCGTGGTAGTCCAACAATGAAATCCATTCCAATCTCGTCCGACTTCCACTCGGGTATCTTGTTTGGCTGTAACAGCCCGCCTGGTTTCTGGTGCTCGGCCTTGATGCGTTGACAAGAGTCACAACATGCAATGAACGTGGCTATGTCTCTCTTCATACTGTGCCACCAAAAATTTTCCTGAAGGTCTTTGTACATTTTTGTTCCTCCAGGATGGATTGAATATGGAGCGGTGTGGCTTTGAGCCAGAATCTGCTGTTTGAGGTCCTTGATATTTGGTACGCAAAGTCTCTCTCTGTACCACAATATTCCTTGCTCATCTACGTTGAATTCTGAGGCCTTGCCCAAACTCACTTTCTTTTATGCCATCAATGCTGGGGTGTACATGCTGAGCCTCTTTAATCTTTTTCATCAGGGTAGGCTGTATTTCCAAATTCGACACACTGCTTTCGGTGACCATTATTAAATTGAGTTTGGCAAATTCCTGTTAAAATTCTGGCCTCAAATTTGGTATACTGCCGTTGTCCGTGCTGGGATTCCGACTAAGGGCATCTGCCACAACATTTGCTTTTCCGGGATGATAGTGAATTCCAACATCATAATCCTTCACTAATTCCAACCAGCGTCGTTGTCGTAAATTAAGTTCCGGCTGTGTGAAAATATACTTAAGACTCTTATGGTCTGTGTATATTTCACAACGATTTCCAAGTAGAAAGTGTCTCCATTCTTTGAGTGCATCGATGACCGCTGCCAATTCTAAGTCATGAGTGGGATAATTTTCCTCATGCTTGCAAAGTTTTCTGGAGACATACGCAACTACCTTGCCTTCTTGCATCAATACGCATCCGAGGCCTTTCCGGGATGCGTCACAATATACCTCAAAATTCTTGTGTATGTCTGGCACAATTAATACTGGTGTCGTTGTTAATTTCCTTTTTAGCTCTTGGAAGCTTTTCTCACAGGCTTCCGTCCATTCAAACTTCTTGTCTTTCTTGAGCAACTGCGTCATTGGCTTTGCTATGGTGGAGAATCCTTCAATAAATCTCTGGTAATAGCCTGCCATTCCCAAGAAACTTCGTCCGTCCGTTACGCTAGCTGGTGGTTTCCAGCCCAGTACGGCCTTGACCTTTTCCGGGTCTACTGCAATACCTTCTTGGGTTAGCACATGGCCCGGAAAACCCACCTGTCTTAGCCAAATTTCACATTTGCTGAATTTGGCGTACAATTGATGTTTCCTGAGTTCTCCTAGTACAATCCTGAGATGCTCGGCGTGCTCTTCTGGTGTTTTGGAGTATATCAGAATATCATCGATGAATACCACAACAAACTTGTCCATATACTTCATAAATACTTTGTTCATGAGGTGAACAAAATATGCGGGGGTGTTTATTAGCCCAAATGGCATTACTGTGAACTCATACAGTCCATATCTGGAAGTGAAGGCTGTCTTGGGAATATCTTCTGTTCGCACTTTTAATTGGTGGTATCCCGATCTCAAGTCGATTTTTGAGAAGACTTTGGCCTGAGCGAGCTGATCAAATAAATCATTTATTCGGGGCATTGGGTATTTGTTCTTGATTGTGACCATGTTAAGAGCTCGATAGTCTATACACAATCACAGTGTTCCATCCTTTTTCTTGGCAAATAAAATTGGAGAACCCCAAGGTGAGGAACTGGCTCGTATGTATCCTTTATCCAATAATTCTTGTATTTGTTTCTTCAATTCTACCAACTCGGATGGTGCCATTCTGTATGGTTTCTTGTAAATGGGAGCGGTTCCGGGTGCTAGCTCAATGCTGAATTCTATCTCGCGGTCCGGTGGCATGCCTGGTAGTTCTTCTGGAAATACGTCCGGAAATTCACACAATACTGGAACCTTGTTCAACTCAGAAACGTCCACCTTGTTTAATCTCGGTTGCCGAGGTATTTGTCTCTCTTTGGCTGAAACTCTTATTGTCTTGCCGTGATGGTGTGTGAGAATCACGGTCCGGTTGAAGCAGTCAATAAAACCTTTGTTGGTGGTTAACCAATCCATCCCTAGGATGACATACAGTCCTTTGCTTTCCAATACAATAAGGTTGGCGTAAAACTTCAATCCTTCAAATTCAATAACCACACCTTGACAGTAACTCTGGGTCACTTGCTTAATCCCAGGTGACTTGATGATCATGGATTTTTCCAAGGGAAGCATCGAAAAATTATTTTGCAAAGCAAAACTCTTCAAAATGAATGAGTGAGAAGCTCCAGAATCAAACAAAACCATGGCAGGTATTGTGTTGACAGGGTACGTACCGAGTACGATATCTGGGGTGTTCTGTGCTTCCTCTTTGGTCACGTGGTTCAGGTGACCCTTCCTGTGGTTGTTATTGGGGTTGAAATTGTTTTGCTTGGGCGCTGAATTGTTGCCACCATTGTTAGGCTTTGGGGTTGAGTTCCTTGGCTTGGAGCACTGCTTGGCATAGTGCCCTTCTTCTCCACAAGCGTAACAAGTAACGCCTGGGCGATATGTGAACTCCTTGTCTCTTGCAGGAAAATTCCTGATTGGGCGTGAATTATTCGTCGGGGTTTTGTGTGTTCCACCCTTCTGAAATTCCGTCTTGCTTCTGTGGTTGCGAGCAAAAGTAGACTGGTCCCTTTTGCGTTTGCGGAAATCTTCCAAGCTGCGTCGCTCATTTTCCAGAGTAATGGCCTTATCCACCAGTGTTTTAAAATCTGGGAAGGTATGCACAACCAGCTGGCATTTAAGTGCGGGTGCCAGGCCTTCCAAGAATTTTTCCATCTTATTGCTCTCGGTCATGCGCTCTTCGTTGGCGTAGCGAGACAGCAGAATGAATTGGTTGTTGTGTTCTGACACTGTCATGGTCCTTTGCTTGAGGTCATCAAATTCTCTCTTCTTGATTTTCATAACACTCTTAGGAATGTGTGCCCCACGAAAACCTTCTTTGAAATCCTCCCAGGTTATTTCATTTTCGTTGGGGTGCATGTGCATGAAGTTTTCCCACCACGATGCAGCTGCTCCAGTGAGATAATGTGGTGCATACAATACTTTTTCATGGTCTGAACACTGTGCAATAATTAATTTTATTTCCATGTCTCGAAGCTAGTCGTCAGCCTCAAGAGGCTTGTCAGTATGAGAAAATATTGGGGGATGCGTCTTTTGTAACTCAGATAACTTGGATTGTTGCTGATACTGACCACGGTGATTTCCCATATTGATGAATTGGTTCATCATTTCCTGGTGTTGTTGCTGACTCTGTTCATACAGACGACACACTTGGGTAAATGCTGTTTCACTGTCGTGTTGACTTGTCTGTCCCTGAGTGAGATTGTGGTTTGGTGGTGTGCCATAATTTTCTTCGGGCTGATTTGGCATGGAGTGCGTCCACGGACAAGACATCTTTCACTCTGGAGATATATTTTGTGAAACTCGTAAGACAAGAAAGAGAGTCGCAAAAGTCAATAAAATCACACATAAAGAAAATTTAAAACTCCAGGATTTTTTTTTGAAAATACACGATTGCGCGCGGAGAAGGACTATTACATATCTTACACGCAAGCATAATTATACATTACATAACTCAGGATATGCTTACATAATCCTGACATGTTATTGAGACTAGTGCACTTCTCCAGATCCTACATGATGCGCAAACAGGCTACTTCTCACAACCTATGTACATATAAACATATCACACAAGTCGGTATATCGCATGGCGTATAAACGTACTCAGTCGGAGATGGTGAGGATCTCCCTTGGCCTGCCAAGGGTGAGATGCAGTGAGGCTAGGGACTCAACCTCCTCCTCGCTAATAGGTTCCAGACGAGAAGCGCTGCGCTGAGTTGATGGAGCATGTGCCATAGGCGGAGTAACACGAATATGAGTGGGCGGAATAGGTGGAGTAGCACGTATGGGAGTGGGTGCAGTAAGTGGTGCAGAGCGAACGAGAGTGGGTGCAATAGCTTGGTTAAATTCCTCAGTGGTAGGCAGACGACGAGCAGTGGCGAGAATGGTAGGTGAATGTGAAGCTGAGGACGAGATGAAAGTCAGCGGTGGAGCGGTGTGCAGGAGTTCCCTCCTGTTGGTGGCACAGCCATGGACTGAGTCCATGCGGGCAGCTACGAGGTCGTCCACCATGCTGTCGAAGGCTGCCTCCAGGGCTCAGAGGTACTCGACAAGCATCTCAAAGGCCTCGTCTCGCTCTCCTCTGGGCAAGAGAATGAGTAGTGACAGGTGTATGTCACGTGGCATGGAAGGTAGCGGTAGCGACGGGTCTTCATTGCAGGAAGGACATCCCGAAGACGAGCTATCGCCTCGCGGGCAGCCATCTACATAGCATGCCTCTCTGTAGGCATGGCTCTCCCCAAGAATCGGAAGCGGCGTATCTCAGCACGCCCTCCCTTGAATTGCACCACGGCCTGGTGCATGGTCAGACTGTCGTTGATCTTGTGTGGGTAAAGTGTGAAGACTGGGCGCACGGATGGCCCCATCGCGACCTGAACAATGAAGGAGAGGAGCTTGGCGAACCCCTCAGGCACGTTGGCGAACATCTGTGACTCATAGTCGTTGCCAGACATCTACAAAAGTAGGCAAAAATTCTGAGCGATCATATCATAAATTTTATGCTGACTGTCAGAAAAATGACTACATTTGTAAAAACATGAATAAACTCTATCATGCTAATAACCGATTAGCGATCGCACCTAGTGGCTTCCTACAGTCAGCCTGGCTCTGGTACCAAGTCTGTCACGACCGGTTTTTCAATAAAATACTTATTGAGAAAATCGATCTTTTGATCCCAGTATAGGAAAAGTTATCCTCACTGGTAGACAAATACTTGATATACAGAGGACCAGTAGCATTAAATATATTACAGGGTTGAACTGAGGCTGCTCAACAATTTATTACAAACACGCCAATATCATACATAAGGGCGGTTATGACATGGGGGTGTGGTGACATGCTACTAGCTCGAGATAAAAAGTGGTGGTGGATAACTTGACTCCTAACTGGCAGCTCATCGAGCGTCGAGGTGAGGCTCGATGACTTTATTTCTAGGGTGGCGGAAGCAGATATAATACAGTGACCAAATGCAGGATCGCACGGGACTGACTGGGACTCCTCTAGGCTTCGGACTCGCTATCGAACTCTTCATCCATGAGATCGCCTTCATCAACATCTGGCCAAATCAACAAGCCAGGTGAGTACTTTGAAAGTACTCGCAAGACAGTGCGAACAAAAGATATAACAAATGCATGCATGAATGCATCATGAGCAAAAATAATGATGCTCATTCTAATAATAAAATTTTTGCACGACTTGATCGGGTGTCTGGAGCGACGCCTCGAAAGGTAAACAAATAAGGCTCATGCCGCAGTCGAGCATCTAAGCGACACCACATAAAGGGCTTATAAAAGAAATGCCACAGTCGGGCGTCTCAGCGACACCACATAAAGGGCTTATAAAAGAAAGGCCACAGTCGGGCGTCTCAGCGACACCACATAAAGGGCTTATAAAAGAAATGCCACAGTCGTACGTCTAAGCGACATCGCAGAAAGGGTTTATCTCGATAATAAATAACAAGTGTGCCACAGTCGGACGTCTGAGCGACATCACAGAAAGGGCTTATATCAAATGTAAATAACAAGTATGCCACAGTCGGATGTCTGAGCGACATCACAGAAAGGGCTTATATCAAATGTAAATAACAAGTATGCCATAGTCGGGTGTCTGAGCGACATCACAGAAAGGGCTTATATCAAATGTAAATAACAAGTATTCCACAGTCGGATGTCTGAGCGACATCACAGAAAGGGCTTATATCAGAAGTAAATAACGGGTTAGTCCATCCAAAAGAATAAACTTTTAACCGGATTTAACACTCATGTAGTCCACCGGAGTTTTGTTCACTGAGGTTAATATCTGACAAGATAAGATGAACACAGTACTTGGACATGTACAAGATGATTTAAAGGATTTATGACTCTGCAGAGTTTGTACTAACTGACCACAGCCAACGGATTTCCGTAGTCACGAAGGACTAGTTCCGTTTACGGTATTTCGGTAGAAACCCATTTAACCAGCACACACCCATTCCACCTCACGATGCCAGGAATCACCCTAGACACCGTCCAAGAAAAACTTTGAGACGGGGAGGTCACAACCTCGAATAGCATGGGATCAAATTTCTATACGCGCACTCTAAGGGGTGCCCCCCTCTCGGTCCCAACCGGAAACACCCATGCCCCCTGACTGGATGACGGGCTTTAATCCAGGGCCATGGAACCCTCATCCCGTCCTCTCTATTTGGTGTGTACCAGGAAAACGGTTTGCAACTTACTAAGCCATATTCCTTGCAGAAAACATGTGGCGGTACAGGAAAGGAAATGAATGGGAATGTGATTTGATTCACGATGACACTGAAGTCAAATAGGCTAGCATAAGACTGGCATGCCACAACACTGCCATCTTACCCATCCTCATGCCATCACATGGCCATGCAAATATGTATCCAACAACATATGGATTTCCGAAACTCACTTTCCACTTCTTTTGCATGAAAACCAATATTCAAAGAATTATTCATAAACATGCCATGAAACTTCTAAATGCAAACATGCAGCAAAGACTCATCATATCAAGAGTTCAAACATGCTTGCCTGGTTCAGAGTAGTCGGAGTCTAACTGGGTGAAGTTCGCGGCTCCGTCACCTCCTCCGGTATCTACGGTATAAGAAAAATACGCACGTAACGTAAATACCGCGGGGTGCACAAAAGTATTCCAAAAAAATTCTCAATTAAACCTGATAAAAAACTAGACAAAATATTAAAGAGAACAGAAAAAGAATCAAACAAAAATCCTTTTCTGTTTAAAAGTTATAAGGGTTTTGATTCAGGGACCTTTCTATAATGAAATAGAAAACTCCCAGGGGGTTCTGCAAAAAAGTCCAGAAAACGATTCGTTTAACAAAAATGAGAGACTAACAGGCGGGTCCCACCTGTCAGGTTTGAAAATTCAAACGAGGGAGACGGGGCTCGTCGACGCCCGAGAGCTGTGGTGGTCGCCGACGGCGATTCACGGCGAGGCAGGGGGATCGGGTGGTACCTCCGTGTTCAGTATGTCCTTCCGCGTCGGTGGGTAGTGGTGGTGGTGGCCGGCGAGCACCACGTCGACGGCGGCCCTTGCTCCGGTAGATGGTGGTTCGGGTAGTCGTGGACCTCGTCGGACAGAGCTGCTGGGGTCAAATTGGAGTTGGGGTTAGTCTCCTAGAGGTGTCATGAGGCTACGGGTATGTCTAGGGCGGTGGAGAAGTTCTCACCAAAGAGAACGCTGCCAGAGCCCCAAGCGTATGGAGGTGGCCAGAGTTGAGGAAGAAGGGCCCCTCGAGGCTCTTCCAGTGGCTGGGCGGGGTCTGGTGAGGTGGTGGAGATGTGCGGGGTCGAGAGCGAGCTCGGAGGCGCTATTTATAGCCGGCCCGAGGCGGTTGCCGTGAACGGGATATGTCCGGCGAGCGATTACGGCGGTGCTGTGGCTGGACGGTTGGTTTAGGGGCTTGAGCATCGTCTAGACGAGGGACTGATTCCATCCCAGTGCCTAACTCAACAAGGTAGGGGCAGTTACGGCCTATCATCGATGGAACGGCCGTACGGCACGTCATCGGTAGAGAGCGCGCCTTGAGCGTGCCAGGCCACGGCGACGGTGCTGCATGCGTGCGCTGGCAAGGGAGACGGCCACGCGGAGCTCTCAGGTGGCTTGGGCGGTGCCGAACGGCGTTATGCCGCAGGGTGCCCCCTGTCGGCCGCCACGGAGGGTTCTGCCGCCGCGGAAGACGCCGGCATAGGCGGCCAGGGTGCCACCGACGCCAGGAATGAGCCAAGCGCGCATGCGGTGCTCCGAACAGGGAGGAGGGGCCGTGAGCAACGCGCCAGGCGCACAGTTGACACGTGACTGAACCCTGACGAAGAAACGACACTGAACTTACTGAATTTTCTGAAGATGCATAGTAACAGTGCAGGCTAGGTGTTCGACAAAATGATTTTGGCATGTGGGGATTTTTCCTTGAGCTGATTTTTGGTGAAGTGGTCTCTGATTGCAACTAGGGGTTGCCTGAATTTTGGTGGAATTTTTGGGGAAGTGGAGATATGAATTTCACCAAATTTGACAAATCTGGTCCAAACTTGTAGAGGGTGAATTTTGAAAATTTCGAAAAGAAGAAAAGTTGATCTTGATTGTTCTAGGTTGTGGGTGCTATGGACCATCCAGAGGAGTTGATTTGAGATCAAAGTTCAAAGGCATTAAGGTACTTGCTTTGCAAATTACCTAGGCTCAAAATAAAGGACAAAATTGTTTTGGGGAAACAAATAAATGAGATAAAATCCAAAAATGGATTTAACTAGTTGGGACAGAATGTTTGGGTTGTCCCAAAGTGGAAGGAGGGGTTTTGGGAGAATTTTACCACAAGAGGCATGGTAAAAACAAGAATGGATCAAAACCAAAGAATAGCCCAAAACCAAAAAGGTTGTCTTTTTAGAAGAAACTAAATCCAAGAAAAGAGTTTGAGAAGGAAAACTCAGAAGAGAGGTTTTTAAGAAGGGTTTAAATGACCTTCTTTAAACCAAGCAAGGCTCTTGCTGAAAACAAAAACAACAAAATTTTTGGAGTGTCACATGTCCGGACTTGACCGAGGACGCAGGTCTGAGCTGCAATCGCCCGGATACTCAAGTAAGTAGCCCTGTACCCGGACACGCTATCCCATATTTATCACAAACTTTCTCTTTAAAAGAGTTGTCCCTCGAACAGGAGTGGATAGCGAAAGCAAAGTTAATCAGGTGTCCGGCCCCCCTCCCTGAGACCACACCGAATCCCGTGTTAACCAGGCTGCTGGAGGTTGCGCCTTCGGAAGAAGGTGAAGGGGGGAACAAGGAAGGTACCGCCTCCGTGAAGGAGGCTGCCAGGAAAGGAGGGATCGAGAATCCCTCCATCCAAGGGAAGAAGAGGGCCGCCTCTGAAGACCCGGAGACCATGGTCTCAAAGCGGGGGAAGAAATCTTCGTTAGAGGGTCCTGCGTCGAGAGATGCCTCGGCCGCATTATGCCCCCAAGGGGATCAGCCCTCCACCGAGCCGTAAGTAAAAAGGGGAGTTTTTAAAATAAAGGATATCCCTGCCCTATTTCTGATGAAGATAACCGAAGTTTTACCTTGTAGTTCGGATCTCAGCCCTTCTCAGCAGAGCTCATCTTCGGGGGATCTTCGTCCGGAGATGATAGAGAGAAAAACGCCTCCCCCTGCCGTACCGTCTTGCGAGGCAAGCGACCCCGAGGTGTCATCGCGGAGGGTTTCTCCGAGTCCGGCGGGGCCGGAAGGTGGTCGTATTTCCCCTCAAAGCCCTTTGTGTCCGGCCTTCGAAAAAGGCCATCGGACGAGTCCGGCACCACCTGGTGTTCGGTCGGAGGACCTGGAGGATCTGCTCGGGCGAGCGTCTATCTAAGAAGATCACCGTGCGTTAATGATTATGGTGATTGAAATGATTTCATCCGCTGAGAGCAGATTGCAAGACACCGTCAGAAGTTTACTAACAGGTTTTGAGGTACGCAAAATGATGTACCTTCTGACAGTTTCGCATATAAAATGCGCCCTGTGTAGATAGTAGCCCCTGAGACACGGTGTGTTGTCAAAAATGACAGCGCGCCGAGGATCATAATCCCAGGTATAATATGTCGCCCTTCCTATGTAGGTGGCGAAGTGTCCGGTGGCTAGCCGGACTAACGGATTTGCCGAACTAAAGCGACAACTTGACGTGGTGGATGCCGACATCGCGCTTGTCAATAAGCGGCTGGACGAGTCACAAGGTATGTGATTTTTCCGGGGACACCTGGTAAGGGAGCTTGATGCCCGTGCCTTACAACATGTATGCTTGATACAGATGGTGCCGCTGCCATGGAGAACCTTCGGGCGGAGCTCGCCCGAGCCAAGGAGAAGGCCCGAAAAAGTGATGCGGCTGCCTTGAAGGCGGCCGAAGAGCTAAAAGCTGAACAGGCTACTCACTGCCGAAGCAAGAAGGAAATGGCCGAGATGGCCGTGAAGTTGAAGAATGCTGCCGACCGCTGCAAGCTTCTTGAAAAGGAAGATCGAGCGGTGCAAGAGGACCTGAAGAGGGCCACTACCGAGGCCAAGGATGCTCGCTCTACGATGAGAGCTATGAAGGAGGAGCTGCGTCAGGCCAGAGATATCGCGGCTGGAAAGCCCTTCCTGCTGCGGAGGAAGTTCACGGATCCTAAATATGCTCAGTTGGACCGGCTGTGGAGTTCGGAGGATGCTTATCTGGACTTGGCAGCAAGTGTCGCGGACGCGGCCGAACACTTCCGAGATCAAAAGGATGATGAAATGGAAAAGGTTTTTTGGTAGCAGTTCCATAATCTAGAGCGCCCTCTTCCATTAACCGATCGCTTGGCCGAATGGGCGGAGCTGAATAGGTTATCCAGACTTGCCATGAAGGATGCCGTGAGTCTTTTGTGGCCGAAAATGCCCGAGCCGGAGAGTTATTTTGGCTTGGTGCAGCAGTTCCTTGGTGCGGTGCTGCATATCAATGCAACAAGGAGGTCGGCATGCATAGAGGGTGCGCGGATGGCTCTTGCCCGTGTCAAGACATACTGGGCAGAGATGAAGGCCACCGATGTTGCATCCCTAGATTCGGACGGAAGCCGGGTACCTGTCGAGCAATATTTTCAGGAAGTTCTGTAGGGCGCTCGTTTAATAGAGACGCAGTGCTCGAAGGATATTATGTTCGAATAGCATGTATTATTGTGAAACAATGTTTCGATGTAATATAAAAGCTTTTTATACTAGTGCCTTCAAGAATCAAAATACCTCCTGTGCGGCCGTTAATGTATATGTGTATATAACCTGAAAGGTGGCAGTCTTCGGCTTCAGCCCCCACGCATATAATGCGGGGGTGTTTGCAAAAGGCGCATTTTCACACTTGATCCAACGTCCTTGTCCTATAAAGGAGGTGGTAGCGCAGCAAACAAGGCAACCGGACTATAATGCTTTATCACTTTCACTTAGATATTGGAGTTTGGTAGTGGGGCTACTATATAGCCCCTAGGGGCACCGCACTCACCCGAATTCGAGGCGCGTATGTGCCTGACCAGGAAACGGCCCTTCGTCAATGCGGAGGAATCCTATAGATTCCGGCGGGTCATCGAGTGGTTGACTAGTCTCACGCTATATCATGACAGACACTTTTCAGCTTTCTCCACTGAGGTGCTCGCCTGGACGAACCGGGGCACAATCGCAGTAGTTCTCCTAGTGCCGCGTTAGCCTATAGAGCGGAACGTAAGGCGGCAAAACACAGGAGCCGGGCAAACCCAACATTTGACCAAATACATGATTCGGAGCTGATGCATATAAGGCCTAACTCGAGACGCCAAACACTCCCTAAGGTATTCGATCTTTATGAAAACGGGCCGAATAACGCCCTTGGTAATAAGCCCCTGGTGTCCAGGTACGCGCAAAATTCTGACGTGGCCCATGCCAAAACGCCAGCCTCCTCCTCGGTTATAGCAAGAAACCGGGGGATGTGTATCAACAAGAGACAGTAAAAAAGGTTTACGCAGGGTCTTAATCTGAAAAGAATCCTTGCAACGGGTCCCTACTGCACGTCTGCGCCTGTGTCTCCGTTGTGCCGTATCCTGGACGGGTGTAGCACGGTGTTCATCTGTGAGGAAATGTACGTTATACTAAATAAAGCAAGTAAAATTCAAAAAAATAAAATAAAATTGAGCTTTAATGTCTCTTGTTGTACATGCGTGGAGCCCCTAGTGCGGGGGTATGTAGCTAGTAAGCCCTTGTATGTTTACGCCAGAATCGTCTAACCGTGTCCGGGTCTGGACGACCTGTTTAGGTGCTTTGATTAGTGAAGCCGGTTTGGTGTGTGGTTGTCAAGGCAGTCACACAATCTTCCACGCTCGAGGAACACTCGATATTTCCCTTTAAGGAGATGATGCCTCGTGGACCGGTCATTTTAAGTGTAAGGGATGCATAATGCGGTATTGCGTTAAAGCGGGCGAAAGCTTCGGGTCCCAGTAGTGCTTGGTAACCACTTGTAAATGGGGCGAGGTGGAAGGTTAGATTTTCGCGGCCGAAGTTGTCGGGTGAGATGATCACAACTTCTAGCAGTAGAGATCCCGTACAATGGGCAGATGGGCCTGACATTACCCCTTGAAAGGAAGTGTTGCTATGGCGAATTTTGGTTGGGTCTATCCCCATATTGCGGATTGTGTCCTGATATAGCAGGTTTAGATCACTGCCGCCGTCCATTAGGACTTGTGTAAATTGGAGTCCGTCGATTATCGAATCTAATATCAAGGCAGTCCATCCTGCATTTCGGATACTTCTAGAGTAATCCTGATGGTCGAAGGTGATTGGTTTTAATAACCAGTGGCGGGACTCCTCTGGGATAGGCCATATGGCGCGTATATCTATTGGCGCCATTCTGTTTTTCCCTTTTGTCACGTAAAGTGAGTTTACTGTTTTGACTTCTTGTCAGAAATTCTTTTGTTTTCCAGTGCTCTGCTTGTGGAGTTCGTCATCGTCCTCGCTTGGTGTGTCGAGCCCCTTGTGTTCGGCGTTGAGTTTGCCGGACTGCTTGAAGACCCAACAATCTCTATGGGTATGGTTTGCAGGCTTCCCGGGAGTACTGTGGATTTGGCATATCTTGTCCAAGATTTTGTTTAAGTTAGATAGCTCGTCCCTATCATCCTTAAGGGGTAGTTTTTTATGATCCTGCCGTGAGCTTTTGAATCCTGCGTTGACTGCCGTGCTCTTCGGGCTGTTTCCCTTAGTCCGGCGCTGGTCCTTGCTTCGTCGCGGTTTCCCGTTTCCATCCCTGACTTCGGATGTACTTGGTCGCTGGTACTGCATCTTGCCAGCCAGCTATCCTCTCCCGCGCAAAAGTGGGTCATGAGGCTTGTTAATGCGGCCATTGTTCTTGGCTTTTCTTGGCCGAGGTATCTGGCGAGCCATTCGTCTCGGACGTTGTGTTTGAAAGCTGCTAAGGCTTTGGCGTCCGGACAGTTGACTATTTGGTTCTTTTTAGTAAGGAATCTGTTCCAGAATTTTCGGGCTGAGTCTCCGGGTTGTTGAGTTATGTGACTTAAATCGTCTGCATCCGGAGGTCGGACATAGGTCCCTTGAAAATTTGCCCGAAAAGCATCGTCGAGCTCTTCCCAACTTCCAATGGTGTTTTCGGGGAGGCTTTTGAGCCAATGCCGGGCTGGCCCTTTGAGCTTGAGGGGTAAGTATTTTATGGCGTGGAGGTCATCTCCTCTAGCCATGTGTATGTGGAGGATGTAATCCTCAATCCAGACTCTAGGGTCTGTTGTTCCGTCGTATGCCTCTATGTTTACGGGCTTGAATCCTGCTAGAAATTCATAATCCAGAACCTCGTCAGTGAAACATAGGGGATGTGCGGCACCCCTATATTTAGGTGTACCGTAATATTCGGATACTTGACATGTTGCATTGCTTACTAGAGCTTGCTTTCTTGGCCCGTAGATAGATCTAATTAGGCCATCTTTTTGATGCAAATCCGTGTGCGGATCACGTGCCGGCTTGTGTGCAGTGCCGTTTGCCGCTCTATGTTTGCCATGGGGTCGTCTATCCGACCGGGTGGTCTCTTTGTTCTTTGATTGCGGGGGGTCTACGGCCTCCTCATCAAATTCGGGCAGTAGTTTTCGCTTTGGGTAGCTCTTTGTTCGACGACTATCACCGTATTTGTCTGCGGTGTTGAGTACTTTGCTCCATCTGATCTTGAGCGCATCTTCCTTTGTTTTGAGCTTCCGCTTCTGCTTTTTCAGGCTACGCGCAGTGGCGACGAGCCTTTTGTGGAGGTTCTTCTGCTCCAGCAACTTGTCTGGCGTGAGATCGTCCGGACTGTTATCTTCGCCGGGGACAGATTGTTTATCCATATCGTCCTGTTCGGACGGTTTCTCGATAGCATGTTCGTCGTCCACTGGTTCACCCTGCTCCATGGCTGGGTCTGTATGGCTGCTGTCTTTGTCGAGGCGGGATTTTGAGCGGCGCTTACGTCGCCGTTTTGACTGATTTTCGAGGGAATGATCCCTCGTGGCGTCCCGTTGTTCCTCGTTGTCGCTTCCTTTAGGTGTATCCACCATGTATACATCATGAGATGAGGTGGGTGTCCAGTGCCTTATAGGTGCTAGTTCATGTTGTCTTCGGCATTGCAAGGCGGGTTCCTCCTCCGAATACTTCATAAAAGATTTTGAACACAAGGATAGTGTCCGGCTCTGCAAAATAAGTTCCACATACCACCGTAGAGAGAATAATATTTACACAAGTTCAATCTGCTGACGTATTTCGCGGCGTGACATCGCACCACGGCCAAGCCTTTATTCGAGTTGTTTTTATTGTTCCACCTCAGCACGTTTAGCGAAGCGGTTTCCTTGGCACGTCTTGTCAAAGCAGAGATCGTGTCCCCTTATTCCGGGATTCTCATCAATACGGGCGTGGGTAACCCAACCGCACCATTGATTATGGCGCTTGGGAGATAAGCGAGTTTAACCAGGCTGGTGGGGACGCATAGTTTCGTCCGTCCATATAAGGGGATAATGATCCACCTTTTTACCTACGCCTTCTCCCTCCTTTGCTTATCCATTTCCACACACTCGAGCTCCAGCGCCCAAGTCCGCACATCTCGCCTCGACCTTCTCCAACCATGTCCGGAGCGGGAGGCAAGTGGATGGCCTCTTCCGTCACGGAGGGGCACATCAAAAGGCTGCGAAAGGCCGGATACTTGTCCAGCGACATCGCGCATCGGCTCCCCGACGAGGGGCAGCTCATCCCCACCCCCAGGCCCATGAGAGGGTGGTGTTTCTTACCCATTTCCTCCGCAGACTGGGCTTCCCACTCCACCCATTTGTCCGGGGGCTCATGGTCTACTATTGCCTGGATTTCCATGATCTGGCCCCGAATTTCATCCTCAACATCTTGGTGTTCATCATCGTGTGCGAGGCCTCCCTCTGCATCCAGCCCCACTTCGGCTTATGGCTGAAGACTTTTAATGTCAAGCTGAAGGTAGTGGGCGGCCGCCAAGCAGAGTGCGGAGGCGCCATGGTGGGCAAGATGCCCAATGTCACATGGCTCGAGGGCGCCTTCGTGGAAACCATCAAAGGGTGGCAATCGGGGTGGTTCTACATCACCGAGCCGCGTGACCCTGAATGGGCAGCGGCCCCTGAATTCAGATCTGGCATCCCCACACGGCTCACCTCCTGGAAAGAGAAGGGCCTGACATGGGGCGATTCGGAGGAGCTGACCGGACTCCAATCCTGCATCCTAACCCTGGTGAACAAGAAGTTCAAGTTTGTCAACGTAGTCCAGGTCATGCTCATCCGCCGGATTCTCCCGTGCCAACAATGGGCTTTCAACTTGTGGGAGTTCGATCCGGCACAGCACTAGACCTTGAGCAGGCTTTTCGACACTATGTACAAAGATGCCTGGAGACGCCGAGGCTCCCGCATCCGCTACTGAAGATCGCGGATTCAGCTCGCAGCTTCAAGCCGGTGAGGTAAGCTATTTTACCCTTTACGGGACACTTGTTTTTCATAGTTTGTCTCTATGCGGGATCTAAACTCCCTTTACCTTTAACAGGCCTGGCAGAGGACGTCCGGGCAGGTTAACTGTCCGGCTCCCTTGCCCGAAGACCCAGCGGATGCCCGATTAACGGGGCTGCTGGTTCCGGCGCCTTACGTGGTGCAGGAGGAGAAGGCCAAGAAGAAGGCCACGGGAACTCGGAGGAGTTCCCAGCGCCAGGTGTTATCGGACTCATCGTCCGATGACTCCGAGGCGAACTCCTCCCGCGAAGACAAGGAGGAGAAGAAAGAGGCCTCTCCCCCAGCGGGGGGAGAGAAGAAAGGAAGGCCTCCCCAACTGGGGAGGCCGGAGGGTCCAACAAGAGAAGGACCCTTCCTCCGGACTGTTCCACCAACACCGACGACGGTGAAGAGGAGTGGCCCTCGAGGGCCAAGCCCCTGGCGAGATCGTGAGTGTCCGGATTCCCAATAACTCATGATGTTTTCTTTTGTCGCGCAGTGTCTTCTAACGCCGAATACAACCGTGTAGCCCGCCCAAGGACGAGCTCCCCGCTTCATCGAGCGGCTCCCTGGATCCGTCGGATTTGAATAGCACTTCACTTCCAACCACCTCCTCCCCCCGTGATGTAGACGACGCCGCGGTGGAGTCCCAGAAGGGGCCCAACAAGGAGGAGGTGGTCCTGGAGGCGCCACAAGGCGACCTCCCGGACTCTAGGCGCAAAGAGGGCCAAACCCCAGAGGGCTCTAAGTCCGGACCTATGCTCCACTCCTTACCAGAACCAATAGTGATTCCGAAGTCCGGCGGGCGGGCTCTTCATAAGAAGGGCAAGACTGCGACGCCGGTGGCCTCCGTCCAACTGGAGGCACCGGATAACTTGCTGGAGGTGCTTAACGGTGCCTCCATCGACGAGGAGCACCGCACTGTTATGAGTGCGGTGATTCAGAAAGTTCAGTCCGCCAAAAGCGGGCTGACTGAAGCATGTACCAGCCTTCTAACAGGCTTTGAGGTAAGTAATTTAAGATATGTAACAATAGTACCGCATAGATAGTAGCCCCTGATGCTCAGTTTGGTGTTCGGAAAGAAAAGCTGAACTGAGGATCTAAAAAGATATACGCAGGAGTCTAACACAAATATGTCAATATGGGAATGCAGGCTGCGCTGCTGACCTTTGCCGCACTGACTGCGGAGGTCAATGCATTGAAGCAGAGCCTCGAGCGGTGCGAGAACGAGCTCGGCCGTGCCAAGAAGCAGCTCGAGGATAAGGAAGGTAAGTAATACCTTATTAAAGTAGTACCTTATAGAAAGTATTTGGTTGCAAAAAATGACAGGAATAACGTGAGTATTGCAGGGGCCACGAACGAGGTGGCAACCCTGAAGGAAGCAGTGTCCGAGGCCGAACGCAATGCGGCCGTGGAACGGACCGAGCGAGAGAAGCAGGAGGCGCGGGTGGCGGAGGTGCGTCACGAGCTCCAAGCTCTCGTGAAAAAACACGAGAGTTTGGAGCGTGACTCGAAGACTCGAGAGTCCGAGCTCACCTCGGCTCTTGAGAGTGCCAAAGCCGCTAAGGCTGAAGCCCAAAAAGCCCTCTAGGAAATTGAGGCGATAAAAAAGATAGCGGCGGGTAAGGCATTCTTCATGCAAAGCAAGCATGTAAAAGTGAATTATATGTTACTTACCCGAATTCGGAGTTCTTCAGGAGCGTTCGGAGATCTGCCCCGTAGCGTGTCCGATGCTGCCGCATTCTATCGAGCCTAGGAGGGGAGCTCGACGGAAAAGGTGTTCTGGTCTCAATATGCTGAGGCCGGACATCCGGTGCCCCTGAGTGACCAGCTGAAGCAGTTGGTCGAGCTCCACAAGGTGGCCGAACAGGCCATGAAGGGCCTCATAGTTCAGTTGTGGCCTAAAGAGGCCATGCCTGGGAGCTACTTCGGTCTGGTGCGGCGGCTGGTGGACGCCTGTCCATGGATTGAAGTCATCAAGCACTCCATCTGCATTGAAGGTGTCCATCGGGCCCTTGCCCGCGCTAAAGTGCACTGGGGCAAGATGGACGCCGAGAAGCTTGTGACGGACGTGCCACCGCCGGGCAAGGTGTATCGCACACCCGAGATGTACTATAAGGGTGTCCTGAAGGGTGCCCACCTTATAGCGGGTGAATGCTCCAAAGATGTAATTTTTGAGTAGACTCGCATTTTGATATCCTGAGCGCTGAAAACTATGTTCATATGCGCTAAGCAACGCTTGTTAATTTAAAATATTACCTTCTGTGCGGCCATTTATCAAATTTGAGAGATGGCAAGTCGTTGTCTTCAGCCCCCATGCCACGAGTGCCGGGGTGTTCGGGATAAACTTGAGCGCTCTTGTTCCCATTTTTGGGTCCTTCGAGGGAGGTGCTCAACACAACGAACGAGGAAACCGGACTTATAATGCTTGAACTCTCTCACTTAGCCATAGAATTCTATAATTTTAAATTTCGGTGATGCCCCTAGTGTTCGGAAGGCCGAATTCGGGGCGCTATCCACGCCTGGCCGGACAAAGCCGGCTCCTCGCTCTAAGCGGCATAAGTCTTTAGGGACTCGAAAAAACCTCTCGAACAGCGACCAGCTCTCGCCCCATCATGATGGTCTGTTTTAGCTTTCTCCACTGAGGTGCTCAACCCAGCTCAACTGGGGCACAATCACAGTGGTTCTCCCAGCGCTACCTTAGCCGATATAACGGAACGTAAGGTACCAAAACATGGGAGCCGGGCAAACCCAACTATTGACCCAAGACATGATTCGGAGCCGATGCATATAGTGCTATAAGTTCGGGGTGCCGCACTTGTGAAAGTGTTCGGACTTATCACACCATATTTTGGGGAACTTAAGTCCCTGGTGTATTTGGTCATACCAAAGCATACAGATGCAACATGTCGTAAGTGAACATGTATAAATAGAAAAAGGAATGCAATGATAGGCAAAAAAGCAATGCATTATTTATTCAAAAAATACTGCAATGAAAGCAGAACGATACAAATAGTGCGATAAGCAAGGGATGGGACTATTTAACATGTCCCCCTCCAGGGGTAGGCTGCGGGATGGTATGCAAAACAGGTATAATGCTCGAAATAGAGACCACCTGGATACCCGAGGTAGCTTTTCTGCTTCCCTGGCTGTTGCATTGTGAGTTCGGCGATTCTACTACCGGGCAGGGCTTCTTGAAAACAGAGTCCTGAGAATAAGAAAAAAAAGAATGACACATTTGGGAGCCCCTGGTGTGGTTGAGCCGCACTCTGGGCATG
Source organism: Triticum aestivum (assembly GCF_018294505.1). Lineage (NCBI taxonomy): Eukaryota > Viridiplantae > Streptophyta > Magnoliopsida > Poales > Poaceae > Triticum > Triticum aestivum. The sequence continues at coordinate 238,854,422 of NC_057795.1, read as the reverse complement.
CCGTGGTCATGCCCCTCCCCCTATGCCCATGGTATCTCCAGAGCGTAGTAATGTACGTGTGGTACTGGTCTCGCTATTTCGCGAGGGCTGGGGTTGGGGCCGCATTTCAACGCGTGCTCGGAACGTGCCAGGTGGTCTTGTTGTAGGTTACTCCGGGCGCACTTGACGGTGTCCGGCCGCTTAATAGCCGGACTAGAGAATTGCCTTAAGAGGCTGCTTTGTACTTCCGCCGTGAGAGCCGCTGTATGCTCCTCCGTTCGGAGAGAGTGTTCGGTGTTTCAGTTGACCGTAATGACTCCTCGAGGGCCTGGCATCTTGAGCTTGAGGTATGCGTAGTGCGGTACCGCATTGAACTTTGCAAATGCGGTTCGTCCGAGCAGTGCATGATAGCCGCTGTGGAACGGGACTATGTCGAAGATTAACTCCTCGCTTCGGAAGTTATCCGGGGATCCGAAGACCACTTCAAGTGTAACTGAGCCTGTACAATTGGCCTCTACACCTGGTATGACGCCTTTAAAGGTTGTTTTTGTGGGTTTAATCCTTGAGGGGTCTATGCCCATCTTGCGCACTGTATCCTGGTAAAGCAGGTTCAGGCTGCTGCCGTCGTCCATCAGGACCCTAGTGAGATGAAATCCGTTGACGATTGGGTCTAGAACCAATGCAGTGAATCCGCCATGGCGGATGCTAGTGGGGTGGTCCCTTCGATCAAAACTGATCGGGCATGAGGACCACGGGTTGAACTTTGGGGCGACTGGCTCCATCACATATACGTCCCTGAGTGCACGTTTCCGCTCCCTTTTGGGTATGTGGGTTGCGTATATCATGTTCACCGTCCGCACTTGTGGGGGGAAACCCTTCTATCCTCTATTGTTCGGCGGCCGGGTCTCTTCCTCATCATCGCTATGTAGCCCCTTGTCATTGTTTTCGGCAATTAACTTGCCTGCCTTCTTGAACACCCAACAATCCCTGTTGGTGTGATTGGCTGGCTTTTTGGGGGTGCCGTGTATCTGGCACGAGCGGTCGAGTATTCGGTCCAAATTGGATGGGCCTAGAGTATTTCTTTTGAATGGCTTTTTCCGCTGACCGGGTTTAGAGCCTCTGAATCCGTCATTGGCTGCCATATCTTCAGTATTATCGCCGTTAATGCGGCGCTTGTGCTTATTGTGACGCGACCTGCCATTGTTGTCCTTGGTATCCGAACTACCAGAGTTTTTGGTCAGGTTGTTACTGCGAGCTAGCCAGCTGTCCTCTCCCGCGCAGAAGCGGGCCATGAGTGATGTGAGGGCTGCCATGGATTTCGGCTTTTCCTGTCCTAGGTGCCGGGCAACCCACTCGTCGCGGATGTTATGTTTGAAGGTTGCAAGGGCCTCTGCATCGGGACAGTCGATGATTTGATTTTTCTTGGTTAAGAACCGTGTCCAGAATTGTCTGGCCGATTCATCTGGCTGCTAAATTATGTGGCTAGGTCATCAGCGTCTGGTGGTCGCACATATGTGCCCTGGAATTTATCAAGGAATGCGGCTTCTAGGTCTTCCCAACACCCAATTGATTCTGCTGGCAAGTTGTTGAGCCAATGCCGAGCTGGTCCTTTAAGCTTGAGTGGGAGGTATTTGATGGCGTGTAGATCATCACCGCGGGCCATGTGGATGTGAAGGAGATAGTCCTCGATCCAAACCGCAGGATCTGTTATGCCGTCTTATGATTCAATGTTTACGGGTTTGAAACCCTCAGGGATTTGATGATCCATTACTTCGTCTGTGAAGCATAGTGGGTGTGTGGCACCTCTGTATTGGGCTATATCACGACGCAACTCAACCGAGCTTTGTCCACTGTGTTCGGCCCGGCCGGAATTGCTGTATCCGGCGTGATGATTGTCATCACGTATCGTGGGGCGCCCGCGCGATCCGTAGATCGATCTTGTTTGTCTTGCCTTGTCCTCCAATATGTCTTGCAAGTCTGGCGCATTCCCCCGTGGCTTTCTACTTTTCGAGCGACGCCGGGGTGCGGCTTTAGTGGGGGGCCTAGAGGCCTCTCTGTCGCGGCCACGAGGTGGCCGGTCGGCCGTATTGTGCACTGGTGATGTAGGTTTAGGTGCTTCCTCCTCTAATCTTGGTAGCAGCCTTCGTTTTGGGTAGCTCTTGGAGGGGAGTTCGAGTTCATACTCTTCGGCCGCAAGGACTTCAGTCCATCTGTCGGCTAGCAAGTCTTGGTCAGCTCTAAGCTGTTGTTGCTTTTTCTTGAGGCTGCTTGCCGTGGCCATAAGCCTGCGTTGGAAACGCTCTTGTTCGACGAGATCCTCAAGCACGACAAATTCGTCGTCGTCGAGGCTTGCCTCGTCTTCGGAGGGAGGCATATAATTATCGTCCTCTACCTCTCTGTCTGCCGCTCTCTCATGAGGGCTGGCTTCTCCATCCTCCTGCGCTGAATCCTGCTGGAGGGGGTTGTCTTCGGCACTGTCCGGGGTGTTATTGTCTCCGGTGCCGGAATCTCCATTTTTGCTGTGGCAGGATTTAGAGCGGCGCCGCTGACGCCGGCGCTTAGGCTGTTTCTTGGAGGGGTCGTCCTCCGTTGTTTCATTGCCATTCCCATCCTTTGGGATGTCCACCATGTATATGTCGTATGACGAGGTGGCCTTCCAGTGCCCTGTAGGCACTGGTTCTTGGTTGTATCCGGCATCGTCGTCCATACCGTTGATGTCTTCAGAGTCGAACTCTAGCATGTCGGTTAAGTCATCGACAGTGGCTACGAAGTGGGTGGTGGGTGGTCTTTGAATTTCTTCGTCGTCCGCATCCCAACCGTCCTGACCATAATCCGGCCAGGGCTCTCCTGATAAAGAGAGACACTTTAGCGAATTCAGGATGTCGCCAAAAGGCGAGAGCTGAAAGATGTCCGCAGCAGTGAACTCTATGATCGGCGCCCAATCGGATTCGATTAGCAGGGGCGCGAAAGGTTCAGGGTCCGGAGAGCAGTCCGGCACCTTGGAGTCACGAGCTTCACAAGAGACAGGGTTGGTATTTGGCTCTATCACCGTACAGGTAGCAGCCCCCGAGGCGGTGTCCAGCCACCCATCCTCGATCGACGCAGTCGGCTCTGAGCTAAGGGTCGGAGCGGACGCTTGTGCGGCCTCCAAGGCACTGTCCGGCAGCAGAGCTAAATCATGCCCATCGTGACAGTGCAGCGCGCTCGGCTGTGGCTCGAATCCATCGAACATCAATTCTCCACGGATGTCAGTCGTATAGTTCAAACTTCCAAATCTGACCTGATGGCCAGGGGCATAGCTTTTGATCTGCTCTAGATGGCCAAGTGAATTGGGCCGTAGTGCAAAGCCGCCGAATACGAAGATCTGTCCGGGGAGAAAAGTCTCACCCTGGACCGCGTTGTTGTTGATGATCGAAGGAGCCATCGGGCCTATAGGTGACGACACAGAGGAACTCTCAATGAAAGCACCAATGTCCGTGTCAAAACCGGCGGATCTCGGGTAGGGGGTCCCGAACTGTGTGTCTAGGCGGATGGTAACAGGAGACAAGGGACACGATGTTTTTACCCAGGTTCGGGCCCTCTCGGTGGAGGTAAAACCCTACTCCTGCTTGATGATATTGATGATATGGGTAGTACAAGAGTAGATCTACCATGAGATCAAGGAGGCTAAACCCTAGAAGCTAGCCTATGGTATGATTGTTGTTCGTCCTACGGACTAAAACCCTCTGGTTTATATAGACACCGGGGAGGGCTAGGGTTACACAGAGTCGGTTACAATGGTAAGAGATCTACATATCTGTATCGCCAAGCTTGCCTTCCACGCCAAGGAAAGTCCCATCCGGACACGGAACGAAGTCTTCAATCTTGTATCTTCATAGTCTTGGAGTCCGGCCAAAGATGATAGTTCTACTATTCGGACACCCCCTAGTCCAGGACTCCCTCAACCATCATCAGGACGAGCGGGCTAGGGGCTTCCAAGAGCCGCGTGCTATCGCTTGCATCCTGGGCGGTGCCCAGGCCCCAGCCTCTCAGCGCATCTTCAAGCAGTTTGCTCGCGAGGTGAACGCAGTCCTCCCCAAGCTCGAGGCCACACGCCCTCTAAGGTGGTCCACGTGCGCCATCATGTTCTGCTCAATGGATCAGCTCAAGTGTGCGGCTATAGCCGGGGTCCTCCCAATGTTTTGTTCCCCAGTCATCAGCAATGTGCAAGTTACCAGGACCCTCATTGATGGCGGCGTAGGACTCAACGTTCTGTCCGTCGAGATGTTCAACAATCTCCAAGTGCCATATGATCACCTTCAGCCAACCAAGCGTTTCTCAAGAGTCACTGACGGCTCCACCACCCCGATAGGGCAGGTCTGCCTCCTTGTCACCTTTGGACAATGCAAGAACTACCGTACTAAGCTCATCGGCTTCTACGTTGCCCACATTTGCCTGCCATACAATGCCATCCTCAGGTATCCAGCCCTGGCCAAGTTCATGGCAGTGACTCACCATGGATACAATGTCCTCAAGATGCCAGGAAGGGGCAGAGTCATCACAGTCCCCTGTGAAGATAAGGATGCGGTGTGCTCTCTCGAGCGTGCCTTCCAAGCTGCATCAGTCGAGGACCCATACAGCAAGAGCGAGAACCCTCTCGAGGCAGTTCCCAAGAAGAAGAAGATATCACCTAGCTCAAGGCCTCAGGAGGCAGGCATCTCCGGAGGCACCGTGCCAGGATCTGCGCCCGTCCAAGCGGTGCCTCCCTCCATCGCATAGGAAGGCGCGCCCGGCGCCCTCCTCGGGCAAGGCTTGAGGGCTCTCTCCTGGAGGGCCTCAAACTTTGCCAAGATCACGAGGGAGGTGCTCAGGCACCACTTGGAGGCATTCTTCACGGCACGTTTCCCTTAGGAAGGCATGAGGCAAGGAGGGCCAAACCCTCAAGAGTTCATCACCAAGGTCACTCAGGAGCTGCAGGAATCGAGAGTCATGCGCGGCAATCGCCGCTTGCCCAGCGTAGCTCCCCATCCAGGCGAGGATGGTGGGATGCGCATCTGCATCGACTACCCAGGGCTCAACGGAGACACAGCTCAGGAGAGATTCTGGCCTTCGCGCGTGGGACGTTGCGAGGGTCCACCTCACAGCTACGTTTGCATATCTTTCGGCCTGCCAAACGCAGCTGCTGCTCACCAGCGCCTAATGAGGAGCATTCTGGAAGCTCAGGAGGCCAGGCACCACGCGTTCCTGGCGGAGATGGAGATGGTCCTCGAGGAACCGCCCAGACCCCCCAGAGCCTCCTGAGGCTCAGGGCTCCGATGCCTCGTGAGGATTGGCTTCTTCACCATGCATCGTCAGCTACTCCAACACCCGCTCTGCAATGATACCAGGTGACATCTTTCAAGTTTCATTTCAGCTGGGAGCGCCCTCAGGGCTGCATCATTCCCAGGTCGCGTGGGTCTGTCCCTGCGGCATGTATCCGTTTTGCTTATGTCTTTAGTTCACTTTGCTGGGGCGCCCCTCGGGCTGCATCATCCCCAAGCCGCTCGGGCCTGACCCAGTGGCATGAATCTTTCCTGCTTCTATCTAAGCTGATTTGCTCTTCGTGCTTAACCTGCCTATGATAATCGCATGCTCGATTGACATCTGCCCTTGGATCCGCTTGCACTGGCACGGTGCTTGCGCATGGGTTCGTCTCTGTAACGTCGACAAATTTGAGTGGTCGAGCTATGGCGGCGGCAGCCCTGCAAAGCACTACCTCACCAGGTCCTCAGTGCCCTCATCACTCTCTCGGAGCAACCAATGGCTGGCTGGCAATCGTAGTGGCAATCCTTGCTTCCCTCATGTTGGTTTACAGGGTACACCTAAGGAATAACGTGGGGGCGTCGCGAGCTCTCTCGCTCTCTTACCTGTATGATCCACTCGCACGTTAAAAGGGGGCCTCCTGAGAATCGCGACTCAGGAGCTGTTACTGGCTCTCTAGCCCTCATCCCCTGGCCTTGTCCACGACATCGCGACCTGGCATACCAGCGGTGGCTGAGCTCGCTCGAGGGTCGGGACCTTAGGACATAGAGCATGAAGGAGAGTGCAGGGAAGGGAGGAGAAGCTCATGAAGGCCTGACCCAGTGACATCCCAGCTGCCGACACGCAGGTCCGGCACCTTGTGAAGGAAGGGCCCCAAGCTTTCGAGATAAGTCACGCTCTTGGAATAGCTAATCGATGCGACACCAAACCCTCACTTAATGCGGCTCTGTGATGGCCACGTTGCCTTCCTTTCTCGCCTTGCGGCGGCTGCTTGAGCGCTAAAGGGGACCTCCTGAGCATCGCGCCTCAGGGGCTCTTACTGGACCTCGGGCTACTCACCTCCTGGCCTTGACCACGGCATCGCGACCTGGCATACCAGCGATGGCTGAAGCCTGCCTGGGGACCGGGACCTGTTAGCATAGAGCACCAAGCCATCATGAGGTTAGAAAGGGGGAACCGAGCCGAGACAGGACAAGCATCTTGCACCACTTCATGATAAGGATGATATCAACAGAAGACACTGCAGACGCTTTATATGCCCCACGGGGTATTTCCTTGATTCATCGGAGGGAACTAAAGGTGCTAATCCTAAGGAGTCCTGACTATACACGCCTCCACGACCGACGCCATCATCAATAGTGGGCCACGAGGGGCCGACGCCAGCCCCATCCAGATCAGCCGCGTCGGCGGCCTGATGCAGCTGCCTTGCTCCGGGCGCGGCGCGAGCTTGGGGGCTCATAGCTGTCGTCGCTCATCTCCGGAGACACGAGAAGCTCGGGAGAGTCGCTGGACCCCCAAGCATCGCTGCTGCTGCCGGAGGAGCCGCTAGGGAAGCGGGCGGCAAGGCTATCCCTCACCACGTCGACGTCCTGGCTGCCTTGTCTGAGGCTGCACTCCAGCCGGCGTCCTTCCGTGTCGAAGACCTTGAAGAGCATTAGGGAGGCGCCATCGTATTCAAGATGAATCATGAGGGCACCACCTGTTCGGCAGACCCGGGCAATCTCGCCCCAGCCCCGGGTCATGTAGACCTTGCCCGGAGTGACGACCTCGACCTCCGCTCCGGTTGTGGGGTGTACTGCAGCCAGAGCTCAAGAGGCCCCATCGGCGGCATCTTGAAGGCAAAGGAAGGAGGAAAGCAGATCCAGGAGCTTGGAGGCATGGCGGCGTGGAGCACGATCTCGCGAGAGGAGTTCGCGGCATGGACTCCAGGAGCGATGGCGCGCACCGCCACAACTCGTCGACGCCGCCGATGGCACAGGCGACGACTCTCGGCGTCTTCCTCTCCAAGGCCCTCAGCTCGGGCGTACAGAGGTAGCGGAAACCCAGGAGGTGGCGGCTCGTACCAAGGCCTCGATGTCTCCGGACGAGCAGCCTCGTCACGGCGGCCGAGGACCGGCCACTTCTTTGGCGGAGCGGTCGGGCCCTTCTCGGGGGGCCTTTCCTTTCTCCTCGGCTGAGAACTGGCGGATCGGCGCCATTGGCGTCAAGATGGCAGAGGAGCGAGGAAGAAGGAGCGGAGCGCAACAAGATGGACTGCGGGGGCTCGCGCCTCACCGTAATTATAGTCCAGTGGAGGCCAACCGTCGGCCTCCATGATCGCAGGTAATCATGACTCATTTTTTCATGCAGGGACTCGCCAAATCGGGCAGTTGCCGAGGCAGCATGGGGAAGCGGAGATGCCCGTGTTCAATCAACCACCACATGGCGACCAAGGCCGCAGGCTATTGGGGCCCGCGGCACTCCGCACTTGCCCTTTCACATCACTGCTAAGCCAAGTCCGAGCGCGCCTTGGGCCCTGGGGCTACTGTCGGTGTTCTGGGAACGGGGGTCCCCAGACTTGCCTGCCTGCAGCCTGCGGCGTGGCTCAAGGGCTGGCCTAGTACGGCCCATCTTCATTAACTCAAGCTCAAGACCCTCGCGAGCGGCCAAGCCTCGCGGGGCGGACGACGCAAGGCTTCCTCAAGGACGGCCTCACCAGGCAGGCTCGCGAGGAGGCAGAGAGATCAAGGCAGGGGTACCTCGCGAGGTGCTCGTGACGCAAGGCATGACGATCAAGACCAAGCGGGTGCCAGGCGGGCGCCGGCCTGCGCAGTGTCTTTGTTTCCTCTTTGGTGCAAAGGTTACCATGTCGGTGCAACGAGACCAAAGACCAGCAGAGCAGCAGGACGGAGGTCACCTTGGAGCCCAAGACGGCGTCATCGCTAGCGCCTTTGGCAGCCTGCTACGTCTTGAGCTTGCGTTGGTTTTCCTTGAAGAGCAAAGGCGGATGCAGCAATAGTAGTGTAAGTATTTCCCTCAGTTTTTGAGAACCAAGGTGTCATTCCAGTAGGAGGCTCCTCAAAAGTTCCACGCACCTACACAAACAAACAAAGAACTCGCAACCAACACAATAAGGTGGTTGTCAATCCCTTCATGGCCACTTGCAAAAGTGAGATCTGGTAGAGTTAGTATGATAAGATAAATATAGTTTTGGTATTTTATAATATAGATGCGAAAAGTAAAGATAAAAATAAAAGTAGATTGGAAGCAAATATGATAAGAGATAGACCTGGGGGCCACAGGTTTCACTAGTGGCTTCTCTCAAGATAGCATAAGTATTACAGTGGGTGAACAAATTACTGTCGAGCAATTGATAGACCATCGAATAATTATGAGATTATCTAGGCATGATCATGTATATAGGCATCACGTCCGCAACAAGTAGACCGACTCCTGCCTGCATCTACTACTATTACTCCACACATCGACCGACTCCTGCCTGCATCTAGAGTATTAAGTCCATAAAGAACAGAGTAACACATTAAGCAAGATGACATGATGTAGAGGGATAAAGTCATGCAATATGATAGAAAACCCATCTTTTTATCCTTGATGGCAACAATACAATACGTGCCTTGCAACCCTTTCTGTCACTAGGTAAGGACACCGCAAGATTGAACCCAAAGCTAAGCACTTCTCCCATGGCAAGAAAGATCAATCTAGTAGGCCAAACCAAACTGATAATTCGAAGAGACTTGCAAAGATAACTCAATCATACATAAAAGAATTCAGAGGAGATTCAAATATTTCTCATAGATAAACTTGATCATAAACCCACAACTCATCGGATCTCGACAAACACACCGCAAAAAGAGTTTACATCAAATAGATATCAACAAAAGAGGAGGGAGAACAGTGTATTGAGATCCAAAAAGAGAGAAGAAGCCATCTAGCTAATAACTATGGACCCGTAGGTCTGTGGTAAACTACTCACAACTCATCGGAGGGGCTATGGTGTTGATGTAGAAGCCCTCCATGGTCGATTCCCCCTCCAGCGGAGCGCCGGCGAAGTTCCAAGATGAGATCTCACGGATAAAGAAGGTTACGATGGTGGAAATTGTGTTTCGTTGGCTCCCTGGATGTTTTCGGGGTACGTAGACTTCTATAGGAGGAAGAAGTACGTCGGTGGCCACCCGAGGGGCCCACAAGATAGGGGGCGCGCCTTGTAGGGGGGGGGTGCCCTACCCTCTCATGGCCGCCTCGGCTGCTTCTTGACTTGCACTCCAAGTCCTCTGGATCACGTTCGTTCCAAAAATCACACTCCCGAAGGTTTCATTCCGTTTGGACTCCGTTTGATATTCCTTTTCTTCGAAATACTGAAATAGGCAAAAAAAACAGCAATACGTGTTGGGCCTCTGGTTAGTAGGTTAGTCCCAAAAATGATATAAATGTGTAAAATAAAGCCCATAAACATCTAAAAGGGGTAATGAGGGAGTCCTGGACTAGGGGGTGTCCGGATGGCCGAACTATCATCTTTGGCCGGACTCCAAGACTATGAAGATACAAGATTGAAGACTGCGTCCCGTGTTCGGATGGGACTTTCCTTGGCGTGGAAGGCAAGCTTGGTGATACGGATATGTAGATCTCCTACCCATTGTAACCGACTCTGTGTAACCCTAGCCCTCTCCGGTGTCTATATAAACCGGGGGGTTTTAGTCCGTAGGACGAACAACAATCATACCATAGGCTAGCTTCTAGGGTTTAGCCTCTCTGGTCTCGTGGTAGATCTACTCTTGTACCACCCATATCATCAATATCAATCAAGCAGGAGCAGGGTTTTACCTCCACCGTGAGGGCCCGAACCTGGGTAAAAACATCGCGTCCCTTGTCTCCTGTTACCATCCGCCTAGACGCATAGTTCGGGACCCCCTACCCGAGATCCGCCGGTTTTGACACCGACATTGGTGCTTTCATTGAGAGTTCCTCTGTGCAGTCGCCATCAGGAAGGATGCCTCGTCCCGTCTTTAAAGACAGCACCGTTGCTAAAGGAGCTTTGGCCATCGGCCAAACTATCTGGCTAGGCGGTTTTCTTATGACCGCCTATTCGGCCTCCGCGCCGACGATGACTTCTCGGGTCATCAAAAGCGATCTTCACGTCAACTCGGAACTCGCCGAGCAGCTAGATCCGATGGAGCTCTCCTCCTTAAATGAGCTCTTGTATCGCATCGCCGCCCTGGGAGTCGCTACAGACTATGATCAGATTGGGCCTAAAACCGATCTGAGAGAGATCAACTCTCCCCAGGCTACCCACCACGTTGCTGTGGTGGAGGAACAGCACGACGACTCTTCTTCTATATTAAGGACTAGGTATGTCCGGATTCCCGACCCCTCCATGCCGGATTCCCGCGGAGGGACGGACGTCGATCAAGTCCTGAACCTAAAGTCAGGCAGTGGGCTGGATTCATTGGACAATATCCAAAAACCCAAGCTTCCAAGTTCAGAAACTTTTCGGCCTTTGAGTGTTAGATTGGACGGGGTTCCAAATTTAATTCCACCCGCCCACCCAAACATAAGCGATCTATCCCGAATCCGGCAAGAGCCCGCTGAAACAGTACACCATTATTGAGCCAGATTCCTCCTGGTTATGGACAGGATAAAGGACTGCCGCGAGGAAGACGCAATCTCATTTTTCTGCAATAACTGCATGGACAAGGGAATCCTAAGTGCCATAAGTCGTCATGAAATTACACGCTTTTCCAACTTGGCATCCATAATACGAAAGTACAGTGCGATGGAGAGTGCCTGGAAAACCGAAACCAAATTTTGGGATAATCCGGTTCCAAATACAACCCTGGTCCGAAATAAAAGGGTGCATCATCGTCAGGCACCTGGGTTAAATACCGAAAAGCAAAAAAATCCTAAAGGGCACGTAACCGTACTGGAGGGATGGCTCAGTGGACCCTGCAAAATTCATAGTACAGAGGGCGCCACTCCAAGTCATAGCCTTCGAGCATGTTGGATACTACGGCAGGTGGCCAAAAGTGGCGAAGAGGTTCTAGCTCCAGAGAACCAGCCCAGCAATACCAGTACGGTATTAACAGTCTTCGAGACTTTCGCATCAAATTATATGCGGAAACAAACACTCCGCAGCCTTGCCGAAGTCTACCAAGTAGCAACAATAAATCGATGGAGTGACACGGCTATTACCTTCAATGTCAGTGACGAACCTAAATTCTGAACAACCCGAGCACCAGCCGCATTGGTCCTTAGCCCAATAGTGGACGGCTTTCGCCTTACTAAGGTACTCATGGACGGCAGCAGTGGACTAAACCTCATTTACGAGGAAACCCTTCAAAAAATGGAAACAGACTGGAGCCGCATTGAGCGAAGCAGCACAACCTTTAGAGGAATAATCCCTAGTCGGGAAGCATGCTGCACAGGAAAATCACACTGGATATGGTGTTCGGTTCGCCGGACAATTACAGGTCCGAGGAGGTCACGTTCCAAGTGGCCCCATTCAGCAGCGGATATCACGCTTTATTTGGACGAGAGGCATTCACAATTTTTCAAGCTATACCCCATTACGGGTACATGAAGCTAAAAATGCCCGGGACCAACGGAATCATCACTCTTGCCGGTGATCCGGACATAGCACTCCGCGCCGAAAATAAGACAGCCGCACTAGCCCTCGAGGCACTATCTGAAGCCCTATTGGCCGAGGAACTCACTGCGCTGCGCTCCACGGTGAACAGGGATGATGTGATACTCGATAAGAGATCCAAGTCCACCTCTTTTAAACCAGCGGACGAAATAGTCAAATTCCAAGTCCATCCAATGGACCATACAAAGATAGCCTCTATTGGGGCACAGTGAAACCCTGATGTCGACGCCGCACTACGAGAATTCCTATGCGAAAATTGGGACATATTTGCCTGGCACCCCTCAAATATGCCAGGAATCCCACGTCGGCTGGCCGAGCACAGCCTAAATATCCTGAAAGGATTCAAGCCAGTCAAACAGGCTCTTCGGCGTTTTTCCGAACCCAAGAGACAGGCAATGGGAGAGGAGCTAGCCAAACTTTTGGAAGCCGGATTCATCAGAGATATAAAACATCCGGACTGGCTAGCAAACCTGGTGATGGTACCAAAGAAGGATAAATCCTGGCGCCTTTGTGTCGACTTCAAGGACCTTAACAAGACTTGCCCAAAGGACCCATTCCCCCTCCCCTGCATCGATCAAATCATCGACGCTACCGCAGGGCACGATTCATTGTTGATAGAGGCGAGGGTCCCGATCTTTCGGTGAGATGATAACTATCGATTTGGTGGAGACGACTTTGACGATCCGACTACAAACGTGCACGACGTTGCGCCTTAGCAATCGCTAAACCAATCTCCTGAGGTTACTGACGAGGCCGGAAGCACGGTCAGCCTGACCACGAAGGTCTATTCCTGCAAGCAATCGAAGAACGAGCAAGAATATGATAAAGCAATCTGAATATTGCAAATATATATGAGGTATTGATAATGGTAGGGATCCGGAAGCGGTCTTGGTCTGGTCGTTGGACACAAACGAAGTACACGAAGTTGCAATGGCTAACTTTTAACTAAACAAATCCCCGGGAAAAGCTACTAGATGGATCTACTTATATAGGAGCAAGGGGTGGCGTCCAAGGAGGTGGAAGGACGTCCCAAGGCAGCCTAAAACTAAATCTAGGTCGTACAAGGCCAATGGGCCCAAGTGAAGGTGATGTAACACCTTTGGACTTGTAGTTTGACTCGGATTCTGCTGCAGCATCAGATTGTTTCATCCACAACTCAACGCTCCGGACGAATTTGAAGGTGATTCCAATTGGGTTGGAAAGTGCACGAAATCTAGTTTCCAACAAAAAAAGAATCACCCAATTCGAAGTCCGTATGAAAAACTTGTGTCCGTTTTGAGTCAGGTGTGTCTGTGCAGTCCGAATCTGAATCCAGAACGTGAGAGACTTGGACTCTATCTTCTCTTGGGCCAAAAGTGATGTGAGAGAACTTTTTGGACAGCAAATAAACATCTCTTTCTTCCTTATCTTCATATGTGGATTGTACAAATGTCCCATACACCTGCAATTAGACAAAACACAAAAGTGTGTGAAGTATTTTTGTTCTGGATAACATAAATAGATTATTGAATAGTTTGCACTAGAAATCACCTGACAAATATGCATATATGCAATATTTTTGGTCATATCCAAGGTAGTCATGTCCTCATCATCCTCCCCTTCTTGAAAATAAAGCCGTCCTCGGCGTTGGTTAATCTGAAATGTGGCTAACAAAAGAGACAAGGTGTACATGTTGTATATGTATATGTCATCCATTTTTACTTCCCTTGATTTTTTCATATATGACACATGAACAGATGAGTAACTTGCATAGTTCATAAAATCTAAAGCCAAAAAATTAGCACAAGAAGTAGAAGGCATGAAAATATTGCAACTCAGTTTGCACATATAAGTGAAGCTCTTATTCATTTCAAAAGATTGACAATGTTCATCATTAAACCATCCCAACATTGGTGAATAAACCTTACTTGCATCAAATTTACATGCTACAACATGCTTAAATAAGCAAACATGCAATAAGTCATTCAACACAGAATCATCACCAAGATTAGAGGTCATATCAAAATGATTAAACATTGGTTCTTTTGCATCAATAGTTAATTCAATGGGTGCACTCAAAATTGTTGGTATTTCAGTTGTTTGATCACATGGCAAAGTCAAATTATCAACGTAGTCCTCTAAAATAGGTGGTGTGATCAAAGTAGTGGGTAGCTCATGAGATGGTGCATTCAAATTGACAAGGCATTCATCATTCTCATGTAGAGATGGAAGATCAGTACCTTTGTCATTACCTCTTATGATCAACTCAGATGATGTAGCCACTCTCGGGGGCGATGTGTCACATGGTGGAGGTGATGTAGTCCTGACAACAACGGATGTGGTTGTCATAGTATGCCTAGTAGTTGAAGGAACAATCATATCAACTCTTGGAATGTGCACCGTGCGCTTGTTCTCCTCGTGGCCAACACGTCGTTTTATTTCCTGTTCATCTTTGCAAGCAAGATGAAACAAATGGTCCATAGGATAACACTCTTCATGAATTAGTATCTCTTGAATATCACGGTTTAATCCTCCCCAAAATCTATCCATAAAATCATCTTCACTTTCTTCTAAAGAGGAATGCAACAAGGTAGTTTGTAAATCATCATAATATTTTGTTACAGTTTCACTACCTTGTTTTAAGTGTTGCAACTTCTTAATCATGTCATGAGTATAATAAGCAGGGACGAAAGTATGTCGCATGGCAAGTTTCAAATCATCCCAAGTAGTAGGTATATAATCAGGGTGTAACCGACAATATTCACTCCACCAAATCAAAGCATAACCAGTGAAAGAACCAACCGCAACCTTAACCTTTTTATGTTCATCGAAATTATGGGAAGCAAATATATTTTTTATGTCGAACTCCCATTCAATATATAAAGCAGGTTTAAAACGGCCATTAAATGGTGGTATAGATACATTAACCTGATCATGTGCATTTGGATGTTTGTGCACCTCTCGTGACGGTTGTGGTATTTGCAAAGGTGGTGGCACGTCTCCCGCGATCGACAAAGCCCATGAATTGACTCTGGATCCTGTCATGATTAGTAGAACAAGAAACAAAACCCAAAAATAATGTTCCTATAACTACTAGGATGTGGTGGTAAAACGCTCACAGTAAAGCAAATATCAATGTCTTACAAGTTCTTACCGTGCAGCAGGCGGTGATCGGCAACCAGCGGTGTCAAGTAACTCCGAATATTGAGTAAAGCGATTGCCAGGGGAGCGTACGTATACACGGTGTAGAAATATGTGGAGCTGGGTTGGCTATATATGGTAGCAAAAGATTAGCAATAATCAATTCAAAGATGCAATGTTGAATAAACGCTCAACGACGGTACTGTGCTGGTCCTAGGCTAGACCGGACTAGAGACGCGAGCCTAGAACACTAATGAGGTCACGGCGTAGCACAACTAGCATCAATGAAGGATACTAAGTAGCTCTTGACAGCAAGATATAAGTGAAGATCACAACAGCAGTGAAGATAATGAGGTGAAACAACAGCCAAGCAGGATATATCAACAACTTTGTCTCCAACTTTCCTCTGAAAAAGTTTGTGCCGGTTTTTTTGTTTTTTTTTCTTCTCTCTTTTTTTTCCTCACACTTTTTTTCTTTCTCTCCTTTTTTTTTCTCTGACTTTTTTTTCCTTTTTTTCTCTCTTTTTTTTCTCTCTTTTTTTCTCCCTCTTTCCAAAACAAACTAGATAAGATGCAGATTGGATCAAGTGAAGATGTGAACGATCTCAACTATTATTATGACAATGAATGGTGGGTAGCACGTGGTGGAAATTGATGGATGGGTGGTGGACAGCGGAAGAGATAATGATGCAGCGGTGGCGTGACTAATGTGAACAGAACTCGAAACTCTAAACGAACTAGACACTAAGACCAGCAACTCGACACGACAATGCAATCGATAATTCAACTATGCAATCAATGAAAAGAAAATTGCAAAGGCTCAGACTGGCTTGGACCAAGGATGAATAGATCTAACTCTTTTTTGTGGCTTTTTCTTGGACAATAGGTAAGAAAGTAAATCTAATCTAGGAAAACTGGAAATTCTCACCGAGCAACCTGAAAACTGATACCACTTGATAGAGGCGAGGGTCCCGATCTTTCAGTGAGATGATAACTATCGATTTGGTGGAGACGACTTTGACGATCCGACTACAAACGTGCACGACGTTGCGCCTTAGCAATCGCTAAACCAATCTCCTGAGGTTACTGACGAGGCCGGAAGCACGGTCAGCCTGACCACGAAGGTCTATTCCTGCAAGCAATCGAAGAACGAGCAAGAATATGATAAAGCAATCTGAATATTGCAAATATATATGAGGTATTGATAATGGTGGGGATCCGGAAGCGGTCTTGGTCTGGTCGTTGGACACAAACGAAGTACACGAAGTTGCAATGGCTAACTTTTAACTAAACAAATCCCCGGGAAAAGCTACTAGATGGATCTACTTATATAGGAGCAACGGGTGGCGGCCAAGGAGGTGAAAGGACGTCCCAAGGCAGCCTAAAACTAAATCTAGGTCGTACAAGGCCAATGGGCCCAAGTGAAAGTGATGTAACACCTTTGGACTTGTAGTTTGACTCGGATTCTGCTGCAGCATTAGATTGTTTTGTCCACAACTCAACGCTCCGGACGAATTTGAAGGTGATTCCAATTGGGTTGGAAAGTGCACGAAATCTAGTTTCCAACAAAAAAAGAATCACCCAATTCGGAGTCCGTATGAAAAACTTGTGTCCGTTTTGAGTCAGGTGTGTCTGTGCAGTCCGAATCTGAATCCAGAACGTGAGAGACTTGGACTCTATCTTCTCTTGGGCCAAAAGTGACGTGAGAGAACTTTTTGGACAGCAAATAAACATCTCTTTCTTCCTTATCTTCATATGTGGATTGTACAAATGTCCCATACACCTGCAATTAGACAAAACACAAAAGTGTGTGAAGTATTTTTGTTCTGGATAACATAAATAGATTATTGAATAGTTTGCACTAGAAATCACCTGACAAATATGCATATATGCAATATTTTTGGTCATATCCAAGTTAGTCATGTCCTCATCAATTGTGCTTCCTCGACGCATACTCCGGCTACCACCAATTCAAGATGGCGGAGCCAGACCAAGCCGCAACGGCATTCATCACTCCATACGGACCATTCTGCTTCAACACAATGCCCTTCGAGCTCAAAAACGCCGGCGCAACATATTAGCGCATGATTGAGACATGTCTGGCAAACCAGATCGGCAAAACAGTGGAGGCATACGTAGACGATGTGGTCGTCAAATCCAAGCATGTTGAAACTCTAGTAGATGACTTGAGGCTCACATTCGACAATGTCCGAACATACGACATTAAGCTCAACCGGGAAAAATGCGTTTTCGGCGTACCAGCCGGAAAGCTCTTGGGCTTCATTGTATCCGGTAGAGGAATTGAAGCAAACCCAGCCAAGATCCGAGCTCTGTCACAATTGGATATCCCAAAAGACCTCAAGCAAATACAAAAATTAGCTGGATGCGTGGCGGCTCTAAGCTGCTTTATCTCCCGATTAGGAGAAAAGGCATTACCCCTTTATCGCCTCCTTCGGCACACCGAACACTTCGAGTGGACGGATGCCGCCATGGCCGGACTCGAAGAAATCAAAGCCATATTGGCAACAAATCCGGTCCTGTCCACGCCCAACTTGGGCGAACCAATGTTATTATATATCGCGGCAACACATCAAGTTGTAAGCGCGGTGCTCGTCGTCGAACGAGAAACGGACGGACACAAGTTCCCTCTTCAAAAACCAGTTTACTACGTGTCCACTGTCCTAACTCCATGCATGTCCCGTATCCACATTATCAAAAGATAGCGTACGCGGTGTTCATGGCATCCCGGAAGCTGCGACACTACTTCCAAGAGTGTTCCGTAACAGTAGCCTCCGAAGTACCTCTTAATGACATTATAAACAACCGCGACGCAACGGGCCAGATTGCCAAATGGGCCATCGAGATCCTCCCATTCGACATAACCTATAAACCACGGCGAGCTATCAAGTCGCAAGTTTTGGCTGACTTCGTCGCCGAATGGACTGAAGCCGAACTCCCTAAAGAGTACGGCGCGTACTCCAATTGGATTATGCACTTCGACAGCTCCAAAATGTTGGCTGGCCTGGGGGGCTGGCGTCGTCCTGACGTCCCCAACCGGAGGCACAGTCCAATACGTACTCCAGATAATGTACACGGACTCCAACAACGCAGCCGAATACGAGGCCCTTCTACATGGCCTCCGGATGGCGGTCTCCATGGGCATTAAACGCCTAGAGGTGCGCGGGGATTCGAACCTTGTGATATCCCAAATAAATGGAGACTTCGACGCCAAGGATCCGAAAATGGCAGCTTACCGTAACGCCGTCCTGAAAATGTCAGCTCGGTTTGAAGGGCTCGAATTTCACCATATAGCCCGGGATAATAATCAAGCGGCGGACGTATTGGCACGCATCGGCGCAAAGCGCGATGCCGTCCCTCGCAACATCTTCCTGGAACGGCTTTTCAAGCCATCCATACTATGGGAAGGGGAGTCCAGAAATAACAATCCGGACCCTACTGCACCGCCCGACACCGAACATTCTGACACAATCGGTGGTTCTGCCAATGAAATAACACCTTCAGCCCACGAAATAATGGCAGTCATTGCCCCGTGGACCAAGCCATTCCTAGCCTAATTAACTAGGCATGAACTTCCCGAGGACCAAAACGAGGCCCGCTGCATAGTACGATGATCTAAAGCCTATAAGGTCCATGAGGGAGAGCTTTATAAGAAAACACAACCGGAGTCCTTCAAAGGTGTATCTCCGAAGAGGAAGGGCGAAATCTTCTGGCTGAAATTCACGCCGGACTCGGTGGGCACCACGCCGCAGCCTGGGCCCTTGTATGCAAGGCCTTTCGTATAGGATTTTATTGGCCGACGGCCCGGGCAGATGCTCACGACTTAGTCCAACGATGCGTCGGTTGCCAGCTATTTGCTAATCAAAGCCACATGCCACGCACCGCCCTCAAAACTATACCCATCACCTGGCCGTTCGCGGTCTGGGGGCTTGACATGGTTGGACCCCTTAAAGGAGGAACCCACAAGCAAAAATATCTATTGGTCATGGTGGATAAATTCACCAAATGGATAGAAGCCAAACCAGTTAAGACGGCTGAATCTGGACCCGTGATAGACTTCATATCAGGGGTAGTGCACCGTTACGGCGTCCCCCATAGCATCATCACTGATAACGGCATGAACTTCACGGCCGACGAGGTTAAACTCTGCTGCAAAAACATGGGCATCAAGCTCGACTACGCTTCAGTTACCATCCGCCTAGACGCACAGTTCGGGACCCCCTACCCGAGATCCGCCGGTTTTGACACCGACAGGTAATATAATAGCATGGACCAATCAAAAATTATATATACGTTGGAGACGTATCAAGCATCCCCAAACTTAATTCCTGCTCGTCCTCGAGTAGGTAAATGATAAAAACAGAATTTTTGATGTGGAATGCTACCTAGCATAATTCTCAATGTAATTTTCTTTATCGTGGCATGAATGTTCAGATCTAGATGATTCAAAATAAAAGTTCATATTGATAAAAGAAATAGTAACACTTCAAGCATACTAATCAAAGTAATCATGTCTTCTCAAAATAACATGGCAATAGAAATTTCATCCCTACAAAATCATATAGTTAGGTTATGCTTCATTTTTGTCACACAAAGATGTTCCCAACTTCTATACCCCCGATGACAAGCCAAGCAATTGTTTCATACTTAAATAATCTCAAACTTTTTCAACCTTCACGCAATACATGAGCATGATCCATGGATATAGCACTATGGGTGGAATAGAATATGATGATGGGTATTGTGTGGAGAAGACAAAAAGGAGAAAGTATCATATTGACGAGGATAATCAACGGACTATGGAGATGCCCATCAATTGATGTCAACATGAGGAGTAGGGATTGCCATGCAACGGATGCACTAGAGCTATAAATGAATGATCAACAAAAAGAAAACTAGTGGGTGTGCATCCAACTTGCTTGCTCACGAAGACGTAGGGCATTTGGGGAAGCCCATCGTAGGAATATACAAGCCAAGTTCTATAATGAAAAATTCCCACTAGTATGAAAAAGACAACTTATGAGACTCACTATATGAAAAACATGGTGGTACTTTGACGCACAATATATGAGACTCACTACATGAAGAACAAGGTGCTACTTTGAAGCACAAGTGTGGAAAAGAGATAGTAACATTGCCCCTTTTTATTATTTTTATTATTTTTCTTTTTTTTTTCTTTTTTTGGGCCTTCCTTTTTTTTCTTTTGGCCTTTCTTCTTTTTTTATTTTTTTTCTTTGGCCAATGCTCTAATAATGACGATCATCACACTTTTATAGATTACAACATATGAATTACAACTCGAAACTAGAACAAGATATGACTCTATATGAATGCCTCCGGCAGTGTAACGGGATGGTGCAATGAATCAAGAGTGACATGTATGAAGAATAATGTATGGTGGATTTGCCACAAATATGATGTCAACTACATGATCATGCAATGGCAATATGACAAAAGTAAAGTATGTCATGATGATGATGAACGGAATGGTGGAAAGTTGCATGGCAATATATCTCGAAATGGCTATGGAAATGCCATAATAGGTAGGTATGGTGGCTGTTTTGAGGAATATATAAGGAGGTTTATGTGTGATAGAGCATATCGTATCACGGGGTTTGGATGCACCGGCGAAGTTTGCACCAACTCTCAAGGTGAGAAAGGGCATGCACGGTACCGAAGAGGCTAGCAATGGCGGAAAGGTAAAAGTGCGTATAATCCAGGGACTCAACAGTAGTCAAAAGAACTCATATACTTATTGCAAAAATTTAGAAGTCATCAAAAATCAAGCACTACGCACATGCTCCTAGGGGGATAGATTGGTAGGAAAATACCATCGCTCGTCCCCGACCGCCACTCATAAGGATGCACAAGCCAGGTACACTTCATGCTTCAAATTTGTTACACAACTTTAACCATACGTGCATGCTACGGGACTTGCTAAATTCAACACAAGAATTCTTTGAATTCATAATCACCCAACTAGCATGACTTTCATATCGCTACCTCCACATCTCAAAACAATTATCAAGTATCAAATTGATCATAACATCCAATTCACTTCCTATCATAGTTTTTATTATACCCAACTTGGATGCCTACCATTCTAGGACCAATTTTATAACCATAGCAAATACCATGCTGATCTAAAATACTCTCGAAATAATATAAGTGAAGCATGAGAGACTAGCAATTTCTACAAAAATAAGTCACCACCGTGCTCTAAAAGATATAAGTGAAGCATTAGAGCAAAAACCATCAAGCTCAAAAGATATAAGTGAAGCACATAGAGTATTCTAGCAAATTCTAATCAAATAGGCTTCTCTCAAAAGGTGTTTATAGAAAGGATGATTGTGGTAAACTAAATAGCAAAGACTAATATAATACATGATGTTCCAAGCAAAACACATATCATGTGGCGAATAAAAATATAGTTCCAAGTAAAGTTACCAATGAACGAAGACGAAAGAGGGGATGCCATCCTGGGGCATCCCCAAGCTTAGGCTTTTGGCTATCCTTGAATATCTTGTGGTGCCATGGGAATCCCCAAGCTTAGTCTCTTGCCACTCCTTATTCCATAGTCCATAAAACCTTTACCAAAAACTTGAAAACTTCACAACACAAAACTCAACAGGAAATCTTATAAGCTCCGTTAGTGAAAGAAAACAAAACCACCACATAAGTTACTGTAATGAACTCATTCTTTATTTATTTTGGTGTTAAACCTACTGTATTCCAACTTCTCTATGGTTTATAAACTATTTTACTAGCCATAGTTGCATCAAAATAAGCAAACAACACACGAAAAACAGAATCTGTCAAAAACAGAATAGTCTGTAGCAATCTGTAACTAACGCAAACTTAGGAACTCTAAAACTCCTACAAAAATAGGAAATCCTGAACAATTTGTCTATTGATCAGCAGCAAAAAGAATCAACGCAAACGCGCGTTTATGTGATTAAACAAAACTAAATTAGTGCGTGCAAAGTTTCTGTTTTTCAGCAGAATCAAATCAACTATCATCATAGGTTGTCCTATAGGTTCTACTTTGCACAAACACTAACTAAAAGATAAAAACACATCTAAACAGAAGGTAGATGAATATTTATTACTAAACAGGAACAAAAACAAAAAACACAAAGAAAATTGGGTTGCCTCCCAACTAGCGCTATCGTTTAACCCCCCTAGTTAGGCATAAAAGCGAAGATAGATCTAAGTAGTGCCATCTTTGGGACTAAATTCATAAGTAGCCCACATGATAGATTCATAAGGTAATTTGACTTTCTTAATTGTAAAGTGCTCCATGCCTTTCTTTAATGGAAATTGGAATCTAATATTCCCTTCCTTCATATCAATAATCGCGCCAATCGTTCTAAGCAAAGGTCTACAAAGAATAATAGGGCAAGAAAGATTGCAATCTATATCAAGAACGATAAAATCTACGGGCACCAAATTTCTATTTGAAATAGTGAGAACATCATTGATCCTTCCCATTGGCTTTTTAATGGTGGAATCCACAAGGTGCAAATTTAAAGAGCAATCATTAAGATCATGGAAACCTAGAATATCACATAATGTTTTCGGAATCGGGGAAACACTAGCACCCAAATCAAACAAAGAAAAACACTCATGATCTTTAAATCTAATCTTTATAGTAGGTTCCCACTCATCATTAAGTTTTCTAGGTATAGAAACTTCCAAATTAAGTTTTTCATCATAAGATTGCATCAAGGCATCGACGACATGTTTGGTAAAAGCTTTATTTTGACAATAAGCATGTGGAGAATTAACAATGGATTGCAACAAGGAAATACAACCTTCTAAAGAACAATTATCATAATCAAATTCCTTGAAATCCGATATAGTGGGTTCGATACTATTTCAAGTTGTGACCTCTCCAATCCCACTTTTACCAAATTTAGCATCAAGATCTAAAAACTCCGTATTCTTGGGACGCCTTCTAGGTAAAGTTGACTCATCATCAGTCCCATAATTATCAAGATTCATATTGCAAAACAAAGATCTAATAGGAGACGTATCAATAACTTTAAGATCTTCATCATTATTTTCACGGAAACTAGAAGAACACACTTTTATAAAGCAATCTTTCTTAGCACGCAATCTAGCAGTTCTTTCTTTGCACTCATCAATGGAAATTATCATTGCCTTGAGAGACTCATCGGTATCATGCTTAGGAGGAGAAGGTCTAAGTTTAAGAGAATCAACATCAAGCGAAAGTCTATCAACGTTCCTTGCCAAACCATCAACTTTGAGCAATTTTTCTTCAAGCAAAGCATTAAAATTCTTTTGAGAGATCATAAATTCTTTCACACTATTTTCAAAATCAGAGGGCATCTTATTAAAATTACCATAAGAATTATTGTAGGAATTTCCATAATTATTAGAGGAATTACTAGGGAATGGTCTAGAATTAAAGTTTCCTCTATAAGCATTGTTTCCAAAACTATTCCTACCAACAAAATTCACATCCAGAGATTCATTATTATTCTCAATAAAAGTAGACAAAGGCATATCATTGGGATCAAGAGGAGTATTGTTAGTAGCAAACAATTTCATAAGTTCATCCATCTTTCCACTCAAAACATTGATTTCTTCTATAACATGCACTTTTTACTAGACGGTCTTTCGGTGTGCCATTGAGAATAATTAGCCATAATATTATCAAGAAGTTTTGTAGCATCTCCTAACGTGATTTCCATAAACGTGCACCCCGCGTCCGAATTTAAGAGATTTCTAGAAGCAAAGTTCAAATCGGCATAAAATTTTTGTATGATCATCCATAAATTCAAACCATGAGTAGGGCAATTGTGAATCATCAATTTCATTATTTCCCAAGATGGGGAAACATGCTCATGATCAAGTTGTTTAAAATTCATAATATTGTTCCAAAGAGTGATAATCTTAGCGAGAGGAAAATACTTAGAGATAAAAGCATCTTTACACTTGTTCCTAGAATCAATACTATTTTTAGGCAAAGACGAAAACCAAACTTTAGCATGATCTCTAAGTGAAAACAGAAATAACTTCAATTTAACAATATTGTTATCCGTATCTTTCTTCTTTTGCATATCACACAAATCAACAAAGTTGTTTAGATGAGTAGCGGCATCTTCACTAGGAAGGCCGGCGAATTGATCTTTCATAGCAAGATTCAGCAAAGTAGTATTGATTTCACAAGACTCAACATCATTAAGAGGAGCAATCGAAGTACTAAGGAAATCATTATTATTGGTATTCAAGAAATCACACAATTTGGTATTATCTTGTGCCATGGCAACAAGTAATCCAACACACAAGCAAACAAAAAAAGGCAAGCGAAAAGAGAGGAGGAGATTGGGAAAGAGAGGGCGAATAAAACAGCAAGGGTGAAGTGGGGGAGAGGAAAACGAGAGGCAAATGGTAAATAATGTAAATGCGAGGGAGATGGGTTTGTGATGGGTACTTGGTATGTCTTGACTTGAGCGAAGACCTCCCCGACAATGGCGTCAGAAATCCTTCTTGCCACGTCTTGAGCTTGCGTTGGTTTTCCTTGAAGAGGAAAGGGTGATGCAACAATAGTAGCGTAAGTATTTCCCTCAGTTTTTTAGAACCAAGGTATCAATCCAGTAGGAGGCTCCTCAAAAGTCCCACGCACCTACACAAACAAACAAAGAACTCGCAACCAACGCAATAAAGGGGTTGTCAATCCCTTCACGGCAACTTGCGAAAGTGAGATCTGATAGAGATAGTATGATAAGATAAATATATTTTTGGTATTTTATAATATAGGTGTGAAAAGTAAAGATGCCAATGAAAGTAGATTGGAAGCAAATATGATAAGAGATAGACCCGGGGGCCATAGGTTTCACTAGTGACTTCTCTCAAGGTAACATAAGTATTATGGTGGGTTAACAAATTACTGTCGAGCAATTGATAGAAAAGCGAATAATTATGAGATTATCTAGGCATGATCATGTATATAGGCATCACGTCCGCAACAAGTAGACCGACTCCTGCCTGCATCTACTACTATTACTCCACACATCGACCGACTCCTGCCTGCATCTAGAGTATTAAGTCCATAAAGAATAGAGTAACGCATTAAGAAAGATGACATGATGTAGAGGGATAAACTCATGCAATATGATATAAACCCCATATTTTTATCCTCGATGGCAACAATACAATACGTGCCTTGCAACCCTTTTTGTCACTGGGTAAGGACACCGCAAGATTGAACCCAAAGCTAAGCACTTCTCCCATGGCAAGAAAGATCAATCTAGTAGGCCAAACCAAACTGATAATTCGAAGAAATCCGATATAGTGGGTTCGATACTATTTAAAGTCGTGACCTCTCCAATCCCACTTTTACCACATTTAGCATCAAGATCTAAAAACTCCGAATTCTTGGGATGCCTTCTAGGTAAAGTTGACTCATCATCAGTCCCATAATTATCAAGATTCATATTGCAAAACAAAGATCTAATAGGAGACGTATCAATAACTTTAAGATCTTCATCATTATTTTCTTGGAAACTAGAAGAACACACTTTTATAAAGCAATCTTTCTTAGCACGCAATCTAGCAGTTCTTTCTTTGCACTCATCAATGGAAATTATCATTGCCTTGAGAGACTCATCGGTATCATGCTTAGGAGGAGAAGGTCTAAGTTTAAGAGAATCAACATCAAGCGAAAGTCTATCAACGTTCCTTGCCAAACCATCAACTTTGAGCAATTTTTCTTCAAGCAAAGCATTAAAATTCTTTTGAGAGATCATAAATTCTTTCACACTATTTTCAAAATCAGAGGGCATCTTATTAAAATTACCATAAGAATTATTGTAGGAATTTCCATAATTATTAGAGGAATTACTAGGGAATGGTCTAGAATTAAAGTTTCCTCTATAAGCATTGTTTCCAAAACTATTCCTACCAACAAAATTCACATCCAGAGATTCATTATTATTCTCAATAAAAGTAGACAAAGGCATATCATTGGGATCAAGAGGAGTATTGTTAGTAGCAAACAATTTCATAAGTTCATCCATCTTTCCACTCAAAACATTGATTTCTTCTATAACATGCACTTTTTACTAGACGGTCTTTCGGTGTGCCATTGAGAATAATTAGCCATAATATTATCAAGAAGTTTTGTAGCATCTCCTAACATGATTTCCATAAACGTGCCCCCCGCGTCCGAATCTAAGAGATTTCTAGAAGCAAAGTTCAAATCGGCATAAAAATTTTGTATGATCATCCATAAATTCAAACCATGAGTAGGGCAATTGTGAATCATCAATTTCATTCTTTCCCAAGATGGGGAAACATGCTCATGATCAAGTTGTTTAAAATTCATAATATCGTTCCTAAGAGTGATAATCTTAGCGAGAGGAAAATATTTAGAGATAAAAGCATCTTTACACTTGTTCCTAGAATCAATACTATTTTTAGGCAAAGACGAAAACCAAACTTTAGCATGATCTCTAAGTGAAAACAGAAATAACTTCAATTGAACAATATTGTTATCCGTATCTTTCTTCTTTTGCATATCACACAAATCAACAAAGTTGTTTAGATGAGTAGCGGCATCTTCACTAGGAAGGCCGGTGAATTGATCTTTCATAGCAAGATTCAGCAAAGTAGTATTGATTTCACAAGACTCAACATCATTAAGAGGAGCAATCGGAGTACTAAGGAAATCATTATTATTGGTATTCAAGAAATCACACAATTTGGTATTATCTTGTGCCATGGCAACAAGTAATCCAACACACAAGCAAACAAAAAAAGGCAAGCGAAAAGAGAGGAGGAGATTGGGAAAGAGAGGGCGAATAAAACAGCAAGGGTGAAGTGGGGGAGAGGCAAACGAGAGACAAATGGCAAATAATGTAAATGCGAGGGAGATGGGTTTGTGATGGGTACTTGGTATGTCTTGACTTGAGCGAAGACCTCCCCGACAATGGCGTCAGAAATCCTTCTTGCCACGTCTTGAGCTTGCGTTGGTTTTCCTTGAAGAGGAAAGGGTGATGCAACAATAGTAGCGTAAGTATTTCCCTCAGTTTTTTAGAACCAAGGTATCAATCCAGTAGGAGGCTCCTCAAAAGTCCCACGCACCTACACAAACAAACAAAGAACTCGCAACCAACGCAATAAAGGGGTTGTCAATCCCTTCACGGCCACTTGCGAAAGTGAGATCTGATAGAGATAGTATGATAAGATAAATATATTTTTGGTATTTTATAATATAAATGTGAAAATTAAAGATGCCAATGAAAGTAGATTGGAAGCAAATATGATAAGAGATAGACCCGGGGGCCATAGGTTTCACTAGTGACTTCTCTCAAGGTAACATAAGTATTACGGTGGGTTAACAAATTACTGTCGAGCAATTGATAGAAAAGCGAATAATTATGAGATTATCTAGGCATGATCATGTATATAGGCATCACGTCCGCAACAAGTAGACGGACTCCTGCCTGCATCTACTACTATTACTCCACACATCGACCGACTCTTGCCTGCATCTAGAGTATTAAGTCCATAAAGAACAGAGTAACGCATTAAGCAAGATGACATGATGTGGAGGGATAAACTCATGCAATATGATATAAACCCCATATTTTTATCCTCGATGGCAACAATACAATACGTGCCTTGCAACCCTTTTTGTCACTGGGTAAGGACACCGCAAGATTGAACCCAAAGCTAAGCACTTCTCCCATGGCAAGAAAGATCAATCTAGTAGGCCAAACCAAACTGATAATTCGAAGAGACTTGCAAAGACAACTCAATCATACATAAAAGAATTCAGAGGAGATTCAAATATTTCTCATAGATAAACTTGATCATAAACCCACAATTCATCGGATCTCGACAAACACACCGCAAAAAGAGTTTACATCTAATAGATCTCCACAGAGGGGGAGAACATTGTATTGAGATCCAAAAAGAGAGAAGAATCCATCTAGCTAATAACTATGGACCCATAGGTCTGTGGTAAACTACTCACAACTCATCGGAGGGGCTATGGTGTTGATGTAGAAGCCATCCATGGTCGATTTCCCCTCCGGTGGAGCACCGGCGAAGTTCCAAGATTGGATCTCGCGGATACAGAAGGTTATGGTGGTGGAAATTGTGTTTCGTTGGCTCCTTGGATGTTTTCGGGGTACGTAGGCTTATATAGGAGGAAGAAGTACGTCGGTGGCCGCCTGAGGGGCCCACGAGACAGGGGGCGCGCCCTATGGTGGGGCGCACCCTACCCTCTCGTGGTCGTCTCGGCTGCTTCTTGACTTGCACTCCAAGTCCTCTAGATCACGTTCGTTCCAAAAATCACGCTCACGAAGGTTTCATTCTGTTTGGAATACGTTTGTAATTCCTTTTCTTCGAAATACTGAAATAGGCAAAAAAACAGCAATACGGGCTGGGCTTCCGGTCAGTAGGTTAGTCCCAAAAATGATATAAATATGTAAAATAAAGCCCATAAACATCCAAAAGGGGTAATATAATAGCATGGAGCAATCAAAAATTATAGATACGTTGGAGACGTATCACAGCCGAAGACCAACATTAGTCAGGATAACTTGTACTAGATGTTCCCCATCAAAATGGCCGTTATTGGTGCCCTTCCCGCTCAATATTTGGGAAAGAGGACCAGGTCCTATATATATAGGGATATCCACCACAGTAGGCCGGGGGATCTAGTAGAGTTCTCATCAAATCCAGAGGCGATCGAACACACCCAAGTAGTTCACCGCACCAGCCCAAGAACACCTCTCGCGAGGCTGTTCTTCCTCTGTACTGTTCATCATCAGCCCCTGAGGCAATCCACCACACCACACACTGGATTAGGTTATTACACCACAACGGTGGCTCGAACCAGTATAAACCTTGTGTCCCTTGTGTTGCTCATCATGTAGCTTCGATTCATAGCGAGGCGTTGGGATGTGGATCGGTAGGGGGAAGATCTTCGCGTGCACCCTAGATTTCGAACATTAAGGGTTTTGCTGGAACCTGATATCCGACACTGTGGTTCTCAAGGACGAGGAGGATGGGGTGGTGCTCCGGCCTTGCCTCCGCCAGCGGTCCCTCCCCCAATGGACGGCCACGTCTGGGACCAGCCCCGCGAGTTCTTCATCAGGCTGCACCGGCCACTACGTCGTCATCTTTGTTTCCCTACTCCATTCACTCGGGACATGGAGCTCGACTCGCCGTAGACTCTGAGATTGCATATGAGGGGCTGTGGGAATGGCGGCACGCGGGTTGACGTCGACTTTCCCGTCCCTCACGTCATGTATCTTCTCCGCGGATGGAAGACCTTCCTCGTATCCATAGCCTGGCGGAGGGGCTCATTCTCTACTTGAAACTAATGGAGAACAACCTACTCTCCGTCAAGGTCTTTTCGGATTCGGAACTCGCTAATGTGTTGCATGGAGAGCTCCTCTGATGACGATGACTCCTCCTCAAGCGGGAGTGACGAGGAGGATAGCGACAGTGACGACGAGGGCGTCGAGTGGGGGAACACCGTCTCTGACTCCAACTGACTGCGTCACGCCTCCCTCGGCCACGCGCCCTTCCAGGGGCCTTCCTCGTCAAGCTCTCCATCGGCGCGTTCCCCATTGCTCCCTTTTTGCCTTCACCTGCCGCACCTGGGAGGAAAGGAGCAAGAACAGGGATCACGGGCATCTTGTCTCTTTTTAGTTTGTAAGCCTACGAGCCTTGGTTAAATTTAAAACTTGTAATCCCCTTGCTCATGTTTACATTACGTACGAACCGTACCTGTATGGGGCGTATTAATGAATCCTTGTTATTTTTAAGTTAAACATTGTCACCCGGCAACAAGCCTTGTCGTCCCCTTACTTCATTCGACCATAGTCATGCTCTTGGCAGAGGTAGGGGAGAAGTAGGGTTAGGCCCTTCGTTTGCTTCCTTGTCACCGTGACTACAACCAAGTTCCAACCCAGGGATAGGCTACAGGAATAGGGGAGCACGGTGGCCTAGGAATAAAACGAGGTTTCATACGTCCCAATTCCATACGAAAATGCACAACATGGGATAAAGGACTTATCTGAATCTACAGCCCCCCGACAACCTTGGCTTGCCGTGGTTGGACCCTTGTGTCTGCAGCCCCCGGCAACCTTGTCTTGCCAGGACCGGAGCGCCGGCTTGTTCTCTTTCTTCCAAATAGCTCCACAGAAATGTCCATGTACCCTGCGAACCAAAGAGGACGGAAAGGAATAGAGAGACACACACTCGACCTCTATGCTAGGGGTTAGTCGCTGCTAAGCACTATCAACCCTAACCGAGGGAGAGACTCAACCTAGCATGCATGCTATAACTTAGGGCACCATCGCTTCATTTATTTATGCTCAGGGTCTGTGCCTGGCTTTGTACAAAGGATTACCTGCCTCGCCGGCAAGGCTTGTACAAAAGGTGGTCTGCTAGTGGGCCCGACAACCACGCCTTATGGGTAAACTTGCGAAGATGTTTGATCTTCCAGGAGTTGCTCACTAGAATGGCATCTTCGGTCTCCAGGCGGACTGCACCGAGCCTGGTGAGTCGTATTACCCAATAAGGGCCTTCCCACTTTGGGGTCAACTTGTTGGAATGCTTGGCCGATTGAACGCGCCAAAGAACAAGGTCACCTTCCTCAAAGCTTCGGGCATGAACCTTGCAGCTATGGTAGCGGCACAAGGCTTGCTGGTAGCGCACTGCTCTCACAGCCGCCCGAAGATGATCTTCCGCGAGGAGCGTTGCATCATCTTACCGCAATCAGTCTTTCTCAAGCTCGTCATAAGCGAGCACTCGAGGTGACCCATATGTGAGTTCCATGGGGAGAACTGCCTCTGCCCCGTATACTAGGGCAAAGGGTGTCTGGCCGGTGGCTCGATTTGGCATCATTTTGATCGACCAAAGAACCGTCGGCAACTCATCAATCCAGCACCTTCCGCTCTTGTGCCGCCTGTCAAAAGTCTTTGTCCTCAGGCCTCGCAGTACTTCAGCATTTTCCCTCTTCGCTTGGCCGTTGCTCCACGGGTGCGCCATGGAAGCGAAACAGACCTTGCTGCCGAGGTCTTCGGTGTATTGTATGAAGGTGCGGCTTGTGAACTGCGTGCCACTGTCAGTGATGACTCTGTTTGGCGCACCAAAACGGCAGACTAGCCCCTTGAAGAATTTGAGGGCTGACTGCATTGTCACCTTCCTCACTGCTTCTACCTCTGGCCACTTTGTGAACTTGTCGATTGCAATGTACAAGTACTCAAAGCCACCGACAGCACGGGGGAAAGTGCCCAGTAGGTCGAGCCCCCAGATCGAAAATGTCCAGGAGAGAGGGATTGTTTGAAGGGCTTGAGCTGGCTGATGAAGCTTCTTTGAATGGAATTGAAACGCTTCACACTTGGTTACTAGTGCCATTGCATCCTGGACGGCAGTGGGACAGAAGAAACCTTGCCGGAAGGCCTTGCCGGCAAGGGCCCTCGACCCTATGTGGGAGCCACATATGCCTCCATGTATCTCTGCCAACAGCTCTAGTCCTTCCTCCCGGGGAATGCACATCAATTTCACACCATTTGGTCTTTTTCTGTACAGAATGTTGTCAATGAACTGATACATGGCAGACCAATGGACTACGTTCTCCGCTTCTTCCTGCTCCTCAAGAAGCTCCCCTGTTTGGAGGAATCGAACGACATGATGTGCCCATGCTGGAGCCTAGGGCTGGACGACGAGGATTAAAGGATTTTATTCTGCCATGGGAGCGACACTCTCTACGGCCAGGGCTTGACGCCCTGTCGGAGTCGGTTGCCCCATGGAAGGCTCAGTGTCCACGGCAACATCTTGGCCAGCAGCTCCTTGGAGCTCAGTGGGAAAGTACTTGCCGAGGCCTGATTTCCTCCACTTGTTCTGCTCTGTCGATGGTTTAATGGATGGTTGAGTTAAAAGAAGCACAAAAGTACCTAGTTCCACAGGTAGTTTGAAGGCAGCGTGCTTTGACAGGTAGTCGGCGATGTCATTCTCCACTTGGGGAACATGCTCTGCCTGTATACCGTCAAAACGCTCCTCCAGCTTCCTCATCTCATCTACATAGGCTTCCATCAATGGGCTTTGATAATCCTTGTTGACTTGCCTGACGACAAGCTGTGAATCACCCCTGACAATGAGCTTCTTGATCCCGAGGTCTTCCGCGATCCTGAGACCGGCAAGCAATTCCTCGTATACAACAGTGTTGTTCGTTGACATATCCCTGGGAAAGTGCATCTGGATTACATACTTGAGGTGCTCTCCGGTGGGTGCGACGGGTAGCACACCAGCACCGGCGCCTTGCAGCAAGAAAGCCCCATCAAAGTACATAATCCAGTTGTGATTTGTCTGCTTGCCGGGAAGAGTGGTCTCCTGGATCTCTTTGTCAGGCATCGATGTCCACTCTGCAATGAATTCTACCAAGACTCTGCTCTGGATCATTGAAGTACTTTCAAACTTCAAACCAAAGCTCGACGGCTCCAAGGCCCATTCCACAATCATCCCGGTTGCGTCTGGGTTGTGCAGTATCCGTTGCAACGGGAGACGGGTGACGATGTTGATCTCGTCTGCTTGGAAGTAATGACGCAGCTTCCTCGAGGCCATAAGGAGGCCGAAGAGCAATTTTTGCACACCGGAGTACCTTGACCTAGCCCCCTGCAAGAGGGAGCTGACAAAGTAAACTGGGTGCTGCATCATCTTCTTCTTCTGCACCACTTCATCTAGTTGCGCAATCCCTGTCCCGCCGGCGTCAGGCCCTGCTGGGGGCCTCGCCTTGCCGGTACTAGCCCTTGTCAGAGGGAGTTCTGGCTCACCATCCGCCAGTCCTGCCGTTGCCACTGCCCCTTCATCGACCTCCCTCTACCTCACTAGCGCGGCGCTGACCACTTGATTCATTGCTGCCAGATACAGCAACAGCGACTCTTGTGGTTTAGGCACAACCAGTATCGGCGTGGAGGAGAGGTATTTCTTCAAATCCTGCAATGCTGCTTTGGCCTCTGGGGTCCATTCCATTGGGCCCGCCTTTTTCAAGATTTTGAAAAAGGGAAGGGCACGCTCGGCAGACTTGGAGATGAATTTTCTCATGGCGGTAATGCAGCCAGTGAGCCGACGCACATCCTTGATCCGCCTAGACGCCTCAATCTGCTCAATGGCCTTGATCTTGTCTGGATTCACTTTGATCCAACACTGTGACACAAAGAACCCGAGAAGTTTGCCGGACGGAACATCAAAGACACACTTAGGGTTCAGCTTGAGGTTGATCTTGCGCAAATTGGCAAACATCTCTTCCAAATCTTGTACAAGTGTTGCCTTGTCCTTGGTTTTGACCACTATGTCATCCATATAAACTTCCATATTTCTATGTAGCTGGGGCTCAAAACCAATTTGGACTGCTCTTGCAAACATTGAGCCAGCACTCTTCAACCCGAAAGGCATCCGTAAAAAACAATACATACCACATGGGGTGATGAATGATGTCTTCTCTTCATCTTCTCTCGTCATGAAAATCTGGTGGTATCCATAGTAGGTGTCAAGGAATGATAACAGCTCACACCCAGCCATTGAGTCAACAATCTGGTCAATGCGCGGCAACGGGAAAGGGTCTTCTGGACATGCCTTATTGATATCTGTGTAATCAATACACAGCCTCCACTACCCATTTGCCTTGCGCACCACCACCGGATTGGCCAACCACGTCGGATGGAGTACTCCCCTCACCAAGCCTACCGCTTCCAGCTTCCTGATCTCTTTTGTGATGAACTCCTGCCTTTCCAAAGCTTGCTTCCTGACCTTCTGCTTGACGGGTCGCGCACGAGGACAGACAGCAAGATGGTGCTCAGTCACCTCCCTGGGAACACCGGGGATGTCGGATGCTTGCCATGCAAACACATCGAAATTCTCCTGCAGGAAACTGACAAGCGCACCTTCCTATTTGCTATCGAGGGTGGAGCTTATGGTGAAAGCCCCTCCCGTGCCATCCTCCTTGACGCACACTTTGTTGGTATCTAGTGGTGCGGCTCTGGATTTCTTGTTCTTGCCGGAGCTCTCTGGCATGGGAGCACAACACTGCGAAGAGGCGCGCTTGCCGGAGTGGGTGCAAGAGGTCTTGCCGGTCTCCTTCCCTCCTGAGGCTTCGGCGGCAGGACCAAGTGCCTTGGCGGTAATCGCCGCAACTGCTTCCCGATAGAGTTGGTCAGCGGAGATCAACGCATCCTTGTCGGAGGGCACGGTGATGATGGTCATCAGCCCAGGAATCTTCAGTGTGTTATAGGCGTAGTGTGACGCTGCCATGAACTTGGCTAGTGTCGGGCGGCCGAGGATCCCGTTGTAGGGCAAGGGGATCTCGGCTGCACCAAAGACAATCCTCTCCGTCCTGTAGTTCAACTCGCCTCCAAATGTCACGGGCAGCGTGACTTTACCTTTCGGCTGACTCCTTCCCAGGTTGACCCCTTGAAACGTGTCCGTCTCTTCGAGGTCTCCATTAGGAATCTGCAGCCTTTTGATCACAACAGGCGAGATCAAGTTTAGACCGGCCCTGCCGTCAACTAGTATCTTCGTCACCTTGAGGTTGCGTATCGTTGGCGAAACCAACAACAGCAGACACCCGACCGTAGTTGTGCGATCAGGGTGGTCCTCTGTGTAAAAAATGATAGGCGTTCTGGACCACTTTAGTGGCTTCTGAGCGTCGAATGATGGCTCTGCCGCTGTGATCTCACGCGCCCACTGCTCGAGCTGGCGGTGAGAGGCGTGCAGTGAGGCGCAACCATCGATGCACATGGCCTCCGTAGCTTTCTGAAACTCGTGGTCGCCGGACTCGTCATCCTCGTCATGATCATCATCTTCCTGCTTCTTGTCACGGCTCTGGGCGGGCCTCTCTTGCTAATTATCCTTGCTGTGGCAGCCTCCTTGGCCGCCACGCTTCTTGTCGGATCCTTCGGCACTGTCCTAACCCTTCTTCTTGTCCTGCCTCTCATACTCAGCCTTTTTCTTCTTAACAAGCAGCTCAACTTGTCGACAGTTCTGGAGGTCGTGGCCCTTGGTGCGGTGGATCTTGCAGTACTGCTTGTCGGAGCTTCCTGGCTTGTCGGCAGCGGCCACGGCCCGGCAAGCGGCGCCCCCGGCAATTTGCTTGCTGGGGTCGCTTGCCTTGGCCTTCTTGGCAGTGCCGATGTCGTTGGATCCCTCGACGGCAAGCACGGCCTTGCCCTTGTGCTTCCTGCTTTGGTGTCGGCCCTTCTTCGTCGGGGAGGCTGTGTCTTCGTCTGTGGAGTCGGTTTCCGCACCAGCGTCCTCGCCGGGGTACTTCCTCCCCTCTTCAGCTCGAGCGCACCTATCGGCCAGAACATAAAGTTCGGCCACATCTTTGACCTTGTTCATCGCCAGCTCTTCATGCATCTTGCGGTTGCGCACATTCTGATGGAATGCGCTGGTCATGGCG
The DNA here is from genome assembly GCF_018294505.1 of Triticum aestivum. Taxonomy (NCBI): domain Eukaryota; kingdom Viridiplantae; phylum Streptophyta; class Magnoliopsida; order Poales; family Poaceae; genus Triticum; species Triticum aestivum. The sequence goes on along the minus strand of NC_057795.1, from coordinate 238,818,940 downwards.
GCGGGATGAACATCTAGGATGTTGTACTGCACCCGGCTAAACCTATGTATGTACTTGCGCAGGTTTTCACCTTCCTTCTGGGGGATGATATGCAAATCGCTTGCCAGGCCATGAGCTTGATGGGCCCCAGTGAAGGCGCCAACGAACTCATGACACAAATCCAACCAAGAAGAAATGGAATCCGCCGGCAAGTGCATCAACCATGACATGACATTGGGCTTAAGTGCCAATGGGAAGTAATTGGCAAGCACCTTGTCGTCGCGGGCTCCAACAGCTTGCATCGCGATGGTGTAGATGCTTAGGAACTCTGATGGGTGAGTCTTGCTGTTTTACTTCTCGCCAACGTCGGGCTTGAACGTGCGGTAGGAGGGCCACTAGAACTGTCGCATCTCATGGGTAAAGGCTGGGCAACCCACCTCGTAGGGTAGCCACCATAGCCTCCCGATGTCGGGTGGTCCATAGTGGGCCCTGCCCGACTATCTGACTAGTGGCGCGCATTACGCTGGCGTTCGATTGCGGTTCAAGCGTCTTCAAGGGCTCGCTCCCGAAGAACTTGACGCTGATCGCGGTGGGTCCATGGGTCGAACGATGCTATGGAAATGTTATCACAAGCGTCATCACGACGGATCGACACCCGCTGTAACTGGCGTGGGGGAGGAGAGTGCACCATGACTACATCACCTTCGGCCCTTCCACCACTAGCGTGCGGTGGCTCGACAGAGCATCGGCCTAAGGGCCCCACTGGTCGCGGCTCATCTTTGTTGGCGACACCGACGAGGCTCCGGATGGTGGCTCTCCACTCGTCGAGCTTCTCCGCGGCAGGGGGAAAGTCGAGGAGCAGTTGCGCGCGCCAAAGCTTCTGCTAGTGTGGGTGGCGGCGAAAGTTGCATGGACCGTGACGCGCTCTGACTTCTAACCACGATAGAAGGAGCTCTATGATGGCCTTTCACCTGTACGCCAATTTCGCCAGCACTTCGGCGTGCATGCTGGCCTCCTTCGTCCCGCGAAGGACGCGCATGACTCTTCCCACGGCGGCGCTCGAGGTCACCCAGCGTGGTGACGCTGCTCATCACGCACAACTTGGGAAGAGCGCGACGTCGGTGCCGGCGTAGGTATCTTGGAGGTCTCCACGCCGCCAGTAGGTGGCATGGCGCCGCCCTTGGAGGGCCCCACGCCGCCTGCGGGGGGCCCCAGTTCCGTCTTTCGATTTGGCGGCGTGCGGCTCGTCGTCTTGCGCATGAACGACGCTGCTTGCCAAGCTTTGACAACCAGAGCGATGTGGGTGTTCGCGGGCCGCGCCTCGGCTTCCGTCGGCGACCCCCCCACCACTTGCCCGCACTAGCACGGGTCGTCCGGTTCCAGATGAAACAATCACCGCCATCATCTTCTTCTTGGGAGCCATGGCGATGAAGAACTACTATAACTGCTAGACCGGATTTTCACAACTGCGCCCCCTACCTGGCGCGCTAGAGATGTCAATGGAAAATGAAACCTATGGGATCACTGGGATCCCTACTACGGTCGATGGGCATGAGGTTGTGGAAAGAGCGGGTCTAGGAGCCAGCACAAAGATCGTTCACCCAGGTTCGGGCCGCGAGGATGTGTAATACCCTAGTCCTGCTTTGGTGTATATTTAAGTGTTCTTGAACTAGGCGTGTGTGTAGTCCAAAGGATATGAATCCCCCTCCAGTATGCCTCAGGCCTCCTTTTATAGTTAAAGGTGTCGCCATAGTTGCACACAGGAGGTGGAAAGGTATACAGTGTACAAGCTTATCGCCTATCATTACGGGACAAAACGCATTAAATGCACTCCTTAGGTGTCCCCTTGCTTTATTGGGGACGGTAAAGAGGCCCGTCCCGTCCATCGACACTCCGTCTTGCTTCGACACGCGTCTAGGCCAACGAGGCGTGCAGTGCCATGTAGGCTGGCAGGCTGCTGAGCTAGTGCGATGGTAGTGTCTTCACGAAGATCTGCATGCCACCACGCAGGTGCTTGCTGAGTTGGTGTAGAGGTCGCATGTCGCCACGCAGGTGCTCGCCTAGCTAGCTAAGCTTGCAGCTGCATGAGAATGGCGGTGGAGTCTTGGCAGATGTGGGCCTGGCCGCAGCCCTGCTGACGTCCTCGGCAAGGGTCTTGCTGGGGTCCCGGCAAGTGTCTTGCCATGACAACGCGGTCGTCCCTGGCAAGGATCTTGCCAGAGGTCTCGTGGATTTCCTCGGCAAGGAGCTTGCCGAGGATCATCGTCTCCTGGTCCTGAACTGACCTTGTGTGTTAATGATCTTCGCGAAGATCTGCATGCCACCTGGAGGTGCCTCCCGAGCCTTGGTTCCAATGTTATTGATGGCGTTGGAACCCTTTGGCTCAAGGGTGGCGTGCTCCGCTGGCGCTGGGCAAGTTGCCCCGGCAAGGCTCTTGCCGGGGCTGTGAAGGCTGCCCTGGCAAGGGTCTTGCCGGGGGAGTCTACCTCGCCCTCTTGCTTTTTTGTGTCTCTGGTCTTGGTGTTGCTTTGATTGTCTTGTGTCTTTGGCTTCCCTCCTCTGCCCTGCTAAGTGTGGCCGCGGGCACAACTCTGACTGCCCGTTCACAAGTAAAGGGGTACGAAAGAGAGCCCCTACTTTTGTACACCGACACCCGCGGTCCTCAAAGGGGCTCCCTCCCACGTCCTAGTGGAAGCACTTAGCTCCGCGTTAGTGAGAAGACTAGACTAGGTGCTGGACGCGACTGTTCATTTGCTTGCTTTCTGCAGTTGGTTCGCAGTTTCTTGATGAATTAGGAATTTTCGCGTTTTGATTCACCAAGTTGGGTTTTCTCTCCTCTCATTCTTAGCCTTGGCCAGGAAAGGGCGGCAGTTTCCCGTCACTTTTCCTCGAGCGCCCCGCGCGTGGGGGCTAGGCAGGTGTGGGCGCTCGGGTCCACCCACACGCAAACATGCCTCGCCGAAACCTCGTTGCCCCAGTGCTTCGGCTTTCTTAATCCTCGCGAGACACCCTCGATCGAGCTCACGAGCATGCACGCCCTCTTATGTCCGTTGCCCCTCGGGCAACGTGATGTGGTGCATTAAGCCGAAGCTAAGCCTGTGGGAGGGGCTCGCGCAAGGAAGAATGAGTTGCCCCGTTAAAGTTTTTTCTTTAAACAACTCTGCAGCAGCTCTACAGCGCCTCCTGATATCAATGGCTCCCAAGTCATCAGGAAAGAGGGCTTCGCCAAGCATCAAGGGTCGTGCCCTTCCAAGGTGGCGAGCTACCGCGAGCATGTCAAGCTAAGTACCCTATCCATGCCCACTCTGAATACAAATATCACGGCATAGCATTAAGATATTAAGCATCGCATAAGGGCACAACTACCACAGTTTGTTATACACCCCTGCGGGGCACTCTACTTTTTTCAAATTACAAAAGAAAGGAAAGGTTAAACAGAAGTGGCCTGCGAGGCCGCAGCAAGTCCTGAAGCCAAGCTTAGCAGCCACGAGGTCAGATCGGGCCCTCCTCCTGCTTCACCGAGGTGCGGCGGCGAGACGATCCGCCGCCTTCCTCGATGCGAGCTCGGCGGCGTCATGGTTGGTCGTAGCCGCCGCTACTGGAGCTCTCCCCCGAAGAAGAGCCGCCGCAACGGGAGGAAGTTTGGATGTCGTCAAGGCCAAGCTCACCCTCATCACCGACGCGGCCGACGTCAAGGCCAAGCTCATTGTTGCCGCTACCGTCTTCTGGGCAGCACCCCGCGCGACGAACGTCTTCCCTGAACACCCTCACGAAGAGGGTCGCAAGGACGTCATACTTGAAGTGGAGGGTGCACCTCCCGCTCAGGCCTCGTGCGCGGGCAAACACCTGCCAGACGTGGCTAGGACCATGCTACCCACAGCGGTGACCTCGATTCCAATCCACGAGGCCCTGCTGCAGCAGCTGTTAGCCTATAGCCAGAGGCCGTCGAGTCCCGAGGCTAGCAGCTCGCTAGTGAAGAAGCGTGGAAGCCAGAGGAAGCTGCCGGCGGGCCTCTCTGACCACACGATGAACTCCGGGAGTGCGTCCATCAAGGGAAAGCATCATCGAGGAGGACGGGCGACCATGGAGCGCCTCCCCTCGTCGCAGGGGCTGCCGCATGGTCGGTGGCCCCCGTCACGAGAAGAAGCACCACCACGGACGCCAAGGGAGAAGCAGCTCCTAGAGAAGCGCGTCTGCGCTCCCTGGAGGTCGCTTCCGGGGTCGCGGCATGCTTGCGGGGATGGCTGCGGCCCCCCTTGGGCGGTGGCGAAGCCGACCCCTCCTTAGGGGCCTTCCCTTGCTCAGCAGCGTGAACCTCCTCGCCGGTGCCATGAGCTTTGCAATTGTGGCAAAGTGGAGAACAAGAAGGAATGGGCAGCAAGAAGACGAAGATAGAGATGAGCGAGGAGGGCTCTACCCCTCCCCCCTAATTTATAACCAGAGGGAGGCCAACTGTCGGCCTCCACGATCCCGCGCAATGATGTTTTCTCGGCATGCAGCATCGACTCGTCAAATTGGGCAGTTGCTGAGGTAGCATGGGGAAGCGGAGACGCCCACGTCCCATCAATTGCCACGCATCGCCCAAGGCCACAGGTGGTTGGGGCCCGGGCGCTCCTCACTTGCCCCTTGGCTTTGCCTGGAAGCCAAGTCTGATCACGCCTTGGGCCCGGGGGCTACTGTCGGTGTTCTAGATATGGGGGTACCTAGACTTGCCTGCATGCGGCCCGCGGCATGGCTCCGCTGACAGCCTGGTACGGCCCAGTTTCGACATCAACAAATCAAGACCCTCGCGTGGGGCCAATCCTCGCGAGGCGGACAACACCAAGACCTCCAAGGGGATCAACCTCCTCAGGCTGGCTCCTGAGGAGCGGAGATTTCTATGCAAGGCTCACCTTGTGAGGTTCGGGTGACGTGAGCCATGATGATCGAGGCCAGGCGGGCACCAGGCGGGCGCGAGCGGGCGTAGTGTACCAGTTTCCTCTTTGGTGCAAAGGAGGCAAGAAGCAGGTGTGGAGTCCCGAGGAAGCAGCCAAAGGTTTCCATTCCCGTGCAAGAATAAGACCGCCAGGACGGCAGGACGGAGGTCATCGCAGAGCCCACCGCAACGTCACAACCAGAGGCTTTTGCAGGCGAAGACCACTTTCGTCAGGATAAGATGTACTTGTTGTGTCCCTTCAAATTTGGTCGTTGTGGGATCCCTTCCCGCCTCCATTCGGGAAGAGGACCAAGGAAACTATAACTAGGACCTAGCCACCACCAAAAAGGGGGAGATCGGAACCATTCCAACCTCACCAACTCACCAGCTCACTTGAGCCCAAGAACACGCCTCCTGAGGTTGTTCTCCACTATACTAGTTCTTCCTTAGCCCCTCGAGGAAAATCCACCACAAAGCAGGAGTAGGGTTTTACATCGCAAGGTGGCCCAAACCTGGGTAAATTGTTGTGTCCCATTTCCTTCGAGCTCGACGCGTTAGGCTGTGAGATTAGCAAGTCAGCAAAATGGGGAGAGTGAGATCTTCGCACGCACCCTCGAACCACTCAAGGGTTTGCGAAACCCGTAATCCGACAACAACTATGAAAAAAAATAATGATAGAACATGGTATTTTCGTCCTGGGTGGGACAGAGATGCACGTGCATGACTTTCTTTGGTCCGTCCTTGACGGAGAAAATCGTGGTAGAAGTGAGGTGTAACAGCCTAGATTTTTGCCCTTTTCTTTTTCTGAAAATTTTCTTGGATTTCTGGTTTTAATTTTCTTTTTGGTGGTTGTGTGATTCTAAAACTTGGGAAGATCATGGCTTCATAGGTTTTATAGTGGCTTGTCATCCCCAAAACAATACGTAGCTCATGTCATTTCCATCCTAGCCCAAATCCCAATATTCTTTTTATTGGGAATATTCCTTTTCTGATAAAGGAATTATTATATTTTCCCTAGGTTGTGAAGCAACCCATATTTCTGTCACTCCTAAAATCCCCAAATAATTCTCATAACTTTTTATGTCCTATCTTGCTCAAATATGGCAAAATATTTCATTGCCATGTTCAAAAATAATCCTCCAATAATTATTTTCCTATTCTTCCTTAAATGGCACTTTGTGAAGCAAGTGCTATTTATCTTTGCCCAATTGACTCCCAACTTCTTGGACACCTTTTCCTATCCATATCATTGCCCTATGCCGAAGTTCAACCTCATTTGCCTAGTAATTATGTTTCTATGATTTTACAGAGTTTCTACCCAGAATGATACTTTGTGAAGGAAGTATATTCTAGGCATGTCCAAATGAGATGAACTTTTGCCACATCCTTCATTTGGTGAAATTATCACTCTCCACCCAATATGAGCTCATGTAACCTTTCGATGTGAGCACAACTCCAAATCTTGGTTTCAGGTCAGATTTTTAGTTTGTGAAGCAGCTATATTTTATATTGCTTCATTTAAGCTACCACTTTACCAGGACATTCTCTTACCCATATAAACTCCCTCCACCAAGTTGTGGCTCAATACATTTAGCCATTTGCCCTGTGGAATTTTTCCAAGTTTCTGTCCAGAATAAAGCTTTGTGAAGCAAGTGCTATTTTGGTTCATCCAAATGGCATGAAACTCCTTGGGTATCTTTATATCTTCAAATCATTGGGCCATAACCATTTTCAACTCATTTAATGCAACTATGTGAGTGCATCATCCAAATCTTCATTTCTGGCCATTATGGCACTTTCTGCAGCAAGTACCATGTATCTTCCTCCTAATGAGCTGCAAATTGGCAGAGGTAATCACCTCAATGATTGATCACTCTAGGACAAAGGCTAGTCTCTGCCTCGCAGCACAAACACCTTACTGTTCATGTCTCTTGGATCCTCCTGCTAATCACTTCTTTGCCCCTGGACCGGTTTTCTTTTCTCATTTTGACTAAGGGCGGCAGGGTCTATCTCTCAGACATGATTTGGCCGCTCGGAGTGCATCATGTGTGCCAGCTCACGTGGTGACCACGGGGTAGACAGGCCAAATCTCGTGCTCTGGCACGTTGTCACCGCTGTTATCATCGTTTCCCTCTGCCTATCAAGCCTATTTCATGTCTAGTACCACGCCCATGCTCGACTCAGTCGCCCTGCCTTGCTTCATCGTCGTGTCTCACCATTAATGCGTTGCTGTCGCCATGCCTGTGACATGTCCATGCTCTGTCCCTCAATTGGCAGCGAGCTAGAGCTCTCTAGAGCGTGCCCGAACCCTCACCTCGGCCTATATAAGGACCCCGAGACTCCCTCGCGGCTCCCAAGCCCCTCCCCAAGCCTTCCGGGCCACTAGAGCATCGGCATCTCGCCGGAATCCACCTCTGTTCGCTGTGGCTGCCCCATTTTCTTCTCGGTCCCGATGAGCCTAGCCTCCCTCTCCTCCTTCCGGCGTGTCCATAGTCTCCCCCTCACTCCCGCAGTTTGCTCCACCCCTCTAGCTCGTCGCTGGAGTGCCTCTGGCCACCTGCCCCACTAGTCAGGCCGCCACCCGCCTCTCTGCTCCTCCCTATCCCGAGCCATCTGGTGCTCCTCCCTCTCGTCTTACTCCACCCCGGCACTCCCCACACCTTCACAAGCCTCCTCATCTCCTCCGTTCATCACCGGAGTCACCAGAGCCTTGCGCTCATCTCCACCATCGCCGCCGACGCGTCTCTATTCCCCTCACGGTGCCGTCTCTCCCGCTCATCTCCGGTGCCTCCTTTCGATCGGAATGGGTGTAGCGCTCCACCCTGAAGCCACTGGTGCCCTCGCCTTGGCCTGGAGTGACCGGAGTCAACGGGGGCGTCGCCGGCAGCGCCTCTATCTCCCTCCCCTGTTCTTAGTCGCGAGCGAGCACATGAGGAGGAAGATGACGATCGATCGGCCCCCCCTTCTTGTGGTCCCCACGCGCCAGTGGCCCAGCCACCTCTACCCATGTGGCAAGTGGAAGCGCCCCGGGTGAGTGCGTTTTCATTTGCCCGAAGGCCTATTTCAATTTGTACACTTTCATTTGCCCGAAAGCGTACTTCCTTCCTTCACCAGCCAAGAATACATTTCTTGCTTGGAAAGCGTATTTCACCTTATGTGTTTCCGCCTTATCCACTCAGGGACCTATTTGTGGTGATATTTTTGCAGAATAGTCCCTGAACTTAAACACCTCACAACTTTTTGCTCGTAACTACGATCGAGTTGTAACTAATGCTCACATCTTCATATCATCGAGTTCTTTCTGTTGGTTCCATTTCACTAGGTGGTCCCACAATGAAAATGACCATTTTGCCCGTGCCCCTATCCCCCCTCTGAGAGAGAACCGTCCGGCATTTCTTTCCGCAAGTTGCACCACACTTCTTCCCGGAGTCTCCGTCACCCCTAGGCAAGCCACAACAGCCACTTGCATGATAGTCATGTAGTAACCTTTGTTTTCAACTTGAATATTTAATAGAAGTTTGCCGTTATCTTCCTGCTTGTTTGCTTCTACTGTTGTTGTTTCGGTTATGATCGTGGATTCTTGTCCACCTTCATGCTATGATGCATCGCGATATCTTGTGCAACTTGCTAGTATCATTTTCACATGTCATGCTTGTTGGTAGTAGTAATACATGCTGGTAGTTGTGATGTTCTTCGAATGCATGCTTAGTCTTCTATTCAGTACCATTGCTATGTTTATTCCGTTGCATCTTGTTGGTCACATGCTTACTTGGTAGTGTTCTTGCTACATTCTTGCATGGTAGTTGTTCATGATGCTAGTAGTCAGGATATGCTTATGGTAGAGTTCTGCTTGTGTTATTCATACTTGTCAGTATGCCATGCTCATTCGGATATATGATTTATTGTGTTTATGCTCGATGATTATGTTGCACCTTCATGCTTATGTTGATATCATCCTCATGCATTGTAGTTGCATTTTGTTATTTTCGTATGACTCAGCTTATTGCATTCAAGTTTAACCGGACTTAATTGAACTTGAACAACTGTTGGCTGAGCCATGGTACCACTGAATCGAGCTGACCAGTGCAACCACATTTGCGTTTATGGGAGGACCTAACTAGGTCTATTTTCATGCCTCTCGCCGGTGCCTCCAATGAGGGAAGGTTATGCGTGGGCTCTACCTTGGATGGGTAGGACAGCATAAGCCTTGTGTGCCCGTTGTTGTTCTATGGATCCATGTCCCCATTTAGGACCGTTTGCCACGATGGTGGTTGTTGATGCCTTTGGTAGGCACGGGGCCACCCCTGACTTTGCCCAAAGGGTAGTTGGTCGAAGTGGCCGGGAGAGTGTCATGGCAGTAGATCAGTTTTATCGGAACGCCATTGGTCCACCCGATTCGGAGTGCGAGGCCTTGGGTTCCGTGGTGTGGGTACAGTGTGCTAAATCTCTGCATAGTGTGTGTGTGTGTGTGTGTGTGTTTAATTCTATCAATAGCCGCGCCCGCAGATTTAGGCCCAGTTCGGAGTAGGTAACACTATGAGCCAACGACAATAATGATAACCTACTTAATAACAACCCCGGTTCGATGATGAAAGAAGTTGGTTGATATTTATGTGATCGCGAGATGATCACCATGGTATCGAGGACATCGATGTTGGCAAGTTGAGGCATGTGTTGCTAACGAGGTAACCCGAGCAAGAGTAAGTTGGTCCATAATATGTTAAACTATTGCATGTAGTATCATCATGTTCATATGCTTATGCCATGCTAAAGCTGTATCATGTTCAGTTTATGTATGCCATGTATCATGCTCATGATTGTGATTGATTTAACCTGCTAATGCCATGCTGATGTTTGCCTTGATTGCTTTTGATTATTGTGAGCTTGCAAGTACATTCAATGTACTGACCTGATGTGTCATGCCAGTTTGGAGGACGTGCCTAGATTGCTTGCTTGTTTGGTGTGGTTCATGTGTTCGCGAGCTAGGATAAACATTCCAGCCAGAGTCCCTACGGATTGGAGTCCATCATCATCGTTCATTGTTCCGCTGCCAATAGTTCTTCCGCTGCCAGTAGAGGTTCCGCTGCCTTGAGTTGTTATGCTTCTTGCATAGAGCAACTGTGGTTGGCATAGTGTGGCCGTGCCGGTGTTATTCATTGTAATATTGGAGACCTTGTATTCATATTCGTGCTATAATAGAAAGCTGGTTTGTTCTATGCTAAGAAGTGTTGTATTCCAGAAGACTTCACCTTGATCTCTGGGCTGGAATACGGGTGCATTTCGGTTTCTCTAAGCCGGGGTGCCGCAGGCTTGGTATCAGAGCAGGTCTGGCTGTAGAGCGTCCTAGTCCGCTGGAAAGTTAGAAAATGGTAGTATAGGGTCTGGTTGTTGCCCTTGTTTGCTGCATTTGATAGTTGCATTTGTTTGTTGCATATAGTCTTATTCGGTTACCCCTAACCCATGTTTCTTGTGTAGATGGCGGTCAATTTCCACGAGTTCAGTGCCCTTCCCAGAGCTCCCGGTGTTGTTCCTATTGCGTTCAGCCCCACTCCTACACCTCACACCTTTGCCACCTGATACGTCTCCAACATATCTATAATTTATGAAGCATTCATGCTATTTTACTATCTGTTTTGAATGATTATGGGCTTTATTATACACTTTTATATTACTTTTGGGACTAACCTATTAACCGGAGGCCCAACCCATATTACTGTTTTATTGCCTGCTTCAGTATTTCGAAGAAAAGGGATATCAAATGGAGTCCAAACGGAATGAAACCTTCGGGAGCGTGATTTTTAGGAAGAATATGATCCGAGAGACTTGGAGTTCACGTCAGAAGATCATCGAGGAGGCCACGAGACACGGGGGCACGCCCCCCCCCCTGGGCGCGCCCTACCCTCTCGTGGGCCCCTCGAGGCTCCCCCGACCGACTTCTTTCGCCTATATATTCCCATATACCCTAAAAACATCAAAAAAAACAAGATAGATCGAGAGTTCCGCCATCGCAAGCCTCTGTAGCCACCAAAAGCCTCTCGGGAGCCCGTTCCAGTACCCTGCCGGAGGGGGAACCCATCACCGGTGGCCATCTTCATCATCCCGGCGCTATCCATGACGAGGAGGGAGTAATTCACCCTCGGGGCTGAGGGTATGTACCAGTAGCTATGTGTTTGATCTCTCTATCTCTCTCTCTCATGTTCTCTCTATGGTACGATCTTGATGTATCACGAGCTTTGCTATTATAGTTGGATCTTATGATGTTTCTCCCACTCTACTCTCTTGTAATGAATTGAGTTTTCCCTTTGAAGTTGTCTTATCGGATTGAGTCTTTAAGGATTTGAGAACACTTGATGTATGTCTTGCCGTGTTTATCTGTGGTGACAATGGGATATCACGTGCCACTTGATGTATGTTTTGGTGATCAACTTGCAGGTTCCGCCCATGAACCTATGCATAGGGGTTGGCACATGTTTTCGTCTTGACTCTCCGGTAGGGACTTTGGGGCACTCTTTGAAGTACTTTGTGTTGGTTGAATAAATGAATCTCGAGATTGTGTGATACATATGGTACAATCATGCCCACCGATACTTGAGGTGACAATGGAGTATCTAGGTGACATTAGGGTTTTGGTTGATTTGTGTCTTAAGGTGTTATTCTAGTACGAACTCTTGAATAGATTGATCCGAAAGAATAACTCTGAGGTGGTTTCGTACCCTACCATAATATCTTCATTTGTTCTCCTCTATTAGTGGCTTTGGAGTGACTCTTTGTTGCATATTGAGGGATTGTTATATGATCTATCAATGTTATTATTGTTGAGAGAACTTGCACTAGTGAAAGTATGAACCCTAGGCCTTGTTTCCTATCAGTGCAATACCGTTTACGCTCACTTTTATCATTAGTTACGTTGCTGTTTTTATATTTTCAGATTACAAAAACCCATATCTACCATCCATATTGCACTTGTATCACCATCTCTTCGCCGAACTAGTGCACCTATACAATTTACCATTGTATTGGGTGTGTTAGGGACACAAGAGACTCTTTGTTATTTGGTTGCAGGGTTGTTTGAGAGAGACCATCTTCATCCTACGCCTCCTACGGATTGATAAACCTTAGGTCATCCACTTGAGGGAAATTTGCTACTGTCCTACAAACCTGTGCACTTGCAGGCCCAACAACGTCTACAAGAAGAAGGTTGTGTAGTAGACATCAAGCTCTTTTCTGGCGCCGTTGCCGGGGAGGTGAGTGCTTGAAGGTATATCTCTAGATCTTGCAATCGAATCTTTTTTGCTTCTTGTTTTATCACTAGTTTAGTTTATAAAAGAAACCTACCAAAAAAATGGAATTAAGTTTGTCTCATACGCTTCATCTTTTTAATAGCTTTCGTGAGTATGATGGAAAGGAAAATTGTGCTCAAGTGCTAGAAGAAGAAATCTATAGAATGTTTGATACTAAATCTTTGAATGATGAGCATGATTGCAATATTGTTAGTATGAATTCCTTGAATATCCATGATGCTAATGATATGCAAAGCCACAAGTTTGATGAATATGATATTTTCTGTCCCCCAAGTTTTGGTGAGAATATTTATTATGGTGAAAGCATGCCTCCTATTTATGATGATTATATTGATGAAAGTGGATTTGGAGAGGTCATGACTTTATTTAGTGATGAATCCACTATTTCAGAAGAGGTTCCAATTGATTATGAGAACAAAGATGCTATCTGTGATGATTATTGTGATGAAACTTATGCTATAAAAAGTAGTGATGATTATATTTATAAAACTTGTCATGATTATGATTACCCTTTTTCTGAACATTACTCTTTTAATGTGGAAACAATTTTTAGTGTTCAAGTCTCTTATGATACTCCCACTATTCCAAATGGGAGGAATTTTTCTTATGTGGAGACTAATAAATTTTCTATGTTTGTAGATCATGAAAAGAATGCTTTAGGTGTTGGTTATATTGTTGAATTCATTCATGATGCTACTGAACATTATTATGAGGGAGGAATATATGCTTGTAGGAATTGCAATAATGTCAAGTTTCCTCTCTATGTGCTTAAAATCTTGAAGCTATGTTTGTTTTGCCTACCTATGCTAGTTGATTATTGTTCCCATAAGTTGTTTTCTCACAAAATCCCTATGCATAGGAAGTGGGTTAGACTTAAATGTGCTAGTCATGTGCATCATGATGCTCCCGTTATGTTTCAATTCTTATCTTTTATGTGAGCATCATTGTCATCATTATGCCTAGCTAGAAAGGCATTAAAGAAAAGCGCTTGTTGGGAGACAACCCAATATTTATCCTTACTGTTTTTGTGTGTTCACATGATTATGCTACTTTAGTAATCATTTTTATAGCATTTGTTTCAATAAAGTGCCAAGTAAGACCTTTAGGATAGCTTACGGTGATAGTTGTGTTGATCCTGCTAAGAATCGGAAACTTTCGCACTCAGTAAATTCGTTTTGTTAATTCACAGCAACCTGCTCTTGATCTGATTCCTTTTGCTCTGATTTTTACACAAGTTTCTTAGGGCTTCCTAATTTGGTAGGATTTTTGGAGTTCCAGAAGGATACTTTTGATAGATATTACTACAGACTGTTCTGTTTTTGGCAGATTCTGTTTTCTATGTGTTGTTTGCTTATTTTGATGAATCTATGAGTAGTATAGGAGGGTATGAACGATAGATAAGTTAGAATACTGTAGATATTACACCAATATTAATTTATAATGAGTTCATTACATTACCTAAGTGATGGTTTTATTTTCTTATACTAACGGAGCTTACGAGTTTTCTGTTGAGTTTTGTGTTGTGAAGTTTTCAAGTTTTGGGTAAAGATTCGATGGACTATGAAATAAGGAGTGGCAAGAGACTAAGCTTGGGGATGCCCATGGCACCCCAAGTTAATATTCTAGAATAGCCAAAAGCCTAAGCTTGGGGATGCCCCGGATGGCATCCCCTCTTTCGTCTTTGTTCATCGGTAACTTTAGTTGGAGCTATATTTTTATTCACCACATGATATGTGTTTTGCTTGGAGCATCATTTTATCTTGTTATTTTTTGCTTGATGTTATTTAGAATAATGTTTTGCATCTTTAGTTTCAATAAAAAAGTCAAGGATAGCCTTTGCCATGCTTATTTTGCTAGTATACATGTTGCTGTTTGAAAACGGAAAGTTTACCGCTGTTGCAAAAATTCCCTAGAAAAGTCACGGAATGATATAATGTTGAATTTTTTTGCATGATGAGATCTGATAAATATTCTACAGCTTAGTATTTTTGTCATAAATTTTGGAGTTAGGTAAGTATTGATACTCTTGCATTCTTTACAGACCGTACTGTTTTGGCAGATTGCTGTTATGTTCGCATTGTTTGCATATGTTTGCTTATTTAATGATTCTATTTAAGGATAAGAGTATTAAATATGCATAGGCATTTAGTATTCAATGTTGAATACTAATTTTAGTGATTTGTTACAGTAGAACATGATAAGGTTTTGCATTGGTTTATACTAACCTATCTCACGAGTTCTTGTTGAGTTTGGTGTGGATGAAGCTTTTGATAAAAAGAGAAACCATGATATGAGAGGAATTAAGGAGACACAAAGCTCAAGCTTGGGGATACCCAAGGCATCACAAGATAATATTTCAAGAAGTCTCAAGCATCTAATTTTGGGGATGCCCCGGTAGGCATCCCACCTTTCTTCTTCAACAACTATCGGTTAGTATCGGTTGAGCCTAAGTTTTTGCTTCTTCACATGAGTTGTGCTATCCTTGCAATGTCATTTTATTTTGTTTTGATTGATGTTTGAATACAATACCAAGATCTGAAATTCTTTAATGGGAGAGAGTCTTCATATAGCTACATAATTATTTAGCTACTCATTGATCTTCACTTATATCTTTTTGGAGTAGTTTTTCATTTACTCGTGTGCTTCACTTATATCCTTTGAGTAAATGGTTGAATGAGTTGAATGTCACAAATATGAAATTATATATGTCTCATTTGCTTATTCCATGGGGAGTAATGACTTCACATCTAAGAAGTAGAGGTTGTAAATTTATTGAAGGTTAGCAAGCATCTTATTGGTCATTTGAACAATTCATGAAAGAATATTTAAGGAAGAGAGATTTCACATATAAATATACTATCTTAGACATCTCATATGATCCAAGAAGAGAAAGTATGCTAGATTATGCCTCTCCCTCAAATAAAATTGCAATAATGATTACCGGTCTAGTAACGTAGTCAATTGCTTAGGGACAATTTCACAACTCCTACCACCACTTTTCCACACTCACTATATTTAATTTATTGCTTCTTTATATAAACAGCCCCTAGTTTATATGTACATGCTCTTTATTATCTTGCAAACCTATCCAACAACACCTACAAAGTACTTCTAGTTTCATACTTGTTCTAGGTAAAGCGAACACTAAGTGTGCGTAGAGTCGTATTAGTGGCAGATAGGACTTGAGAGAATATTTGTTATACCTTTAGCTCCTTGTTGGGTTCGACACTCTTACTTATCGAAAGAGGCTACAATTATCCCCTACACTTGCGGGTTATCAAGACCTTTTTCTGGCGTCGTTGCCGAGGAGTCATAACGTGGGGTGAATATTCTCGTGTGTGCTTGTTTGCTTTATCACTAAGTAATTTTTATTTGTTGTTCTAAGTTGTTCTCTATCTTTAGTTATGGATATGGAACACAAAATACCAAAAAATAGGTGTACTTGCTACTCATGGAGATGGGGAACCTCCTAAAGCCCTCGATGCTCGTTATGTGAAACAAATTATGTACTACTTTGATAATCCTGAGAAAACCCCATTCAATTATGTTATGGGAGACACGTTGGATCAACGTGAATACTTTAGGGATTATCGATTGACACAAAAAGGGAAACTATTATGGGATCAAATTTCTATGGTGTATTGGCATGCTCGGAATCTATGCTTGAGACATGATTATACTTGTTGCTCTAGGATGAAGGCTCCACACCTTCCCTTTTCATGCGAATTTAATGATAATAAAACCTTGGCTTCTTATGCTAATGGTATATATGATTACTATGATGTGGAACAAATAGAAGAATTTGTTGCTTTTATGGGTGCTTATGAGATTGAATCTGTGTTTAAAGAGTTTGAAGATTTTGGTGATTTAGTTTATAGACCTCAAAATTTTGCTATACTTAGATATTGCTATGAAAATTATGAATACAATTCCAATATTGATGCATTTATTGAGAAAGTCTCCGCTGTCCAAGAAGAGACTAATATTTTGCAGGAAGCTATGGAAGAAGAAATTCATGAAGCTGTAAGCTCATTGGATGAAAAAGATGATGAGGAGAGCTAAGAACAAAAGGAGGAAGAGCGGATTAGCTACCCGTGCCAACCTTCTAATGAGAGTAACTCTTCAACTCATACATTGTTTAATTCTCCTTCGTGCTTACCAAAGGATGATCGCTATGATGATTGTTATGATCCCTTTAATTCGTTTGAGATATCCCTTTTGATGATGCTTGCTATGCTTGTGGCCATGATGCCAATATGAATTATGTTATGGAGATGAACTTGCTATAGTTCCTTATGTTAAACATGAAATTGTTGCTCTTGCACCCACGCATGATAGTCCTATTATCTTTTTGACTTCTCCCAACTACACTATATCGGAGAAGCTTATGCTTATTAAGGATTATATTGATGGGTTGCCTTTTACCGTTGCACATGATGATTTTGATAGATATAATATGCATGTGCTTGCTGCTCCTACTTGCAATTATTATGAGAGTGGAACTATATCTCCACCTCTTTATGTTTCCAATATGATAGAATTGCAAGAAACTGCTTATACTATGCATTGGCCTTTACTATGTGTGCATGAATTGTTCTTTTATGACATGCCGATGCATAGGAAAAGAGTTAGACTTCATTGTTACTTGATATATATTACTTTGTCCTCACTACCAAATTACAAATCATTGTTAACTGAACTTGGCTTTGATATACCTTGGGATCCGGGTGGATCCATTACTTGAGCACTATATGCCTAGATTAATGGCTTTAAAGAAAGCGATGCCAGGGAGACAACCCAGAAGTTTTAGAGAGTCATTTATTTCTGTTGAGTGCTTTTTTATAGTTTAAAAACAAAAAAATAAAGAGGGGAATCCAAAACCTTTTCAAAAAGGAAAGTGAAAGTGAGAAAGGCAAGCATTGTTGAAGTGGGAGCTAGCCTTGAACTTTGTTCATGCTCACGGAAACTTTGTGAATATTAATTACAAACACTTTTCATCAAAAAATAATTATCCACTTGTACAATTCCATTGTATTATAAAAATAAGGGTTAATTATCCTTTTGCCCTTAGTGGTGTCTCTGTGCTCAGTTTTGCCCTCAGATGCAAATTGTGCTCAGTTTTGCCCCTAGTCCATGCACAACTACTATGACGAGGCCAAACTGCCATATTTGAGTCCATTCCGTCCGCTAGCGTTAAGTTGTGGGTCCGGAGCTTACACGTGGGACCGCGTGGACGTGGGTCCGGAGCTGACATGTAGGCCCGTGCAACTAAATCCCCAAATCATTCGTAGCTCACTCTGCCCATCTGCTTCCCCGCCGACCGGCTAACCTGCGCGGCCGCCGGCACTTGCACCGCGGCCAGGACCTGTCCCGCCACCAGCTGCACGCCTACTCCACCGCTACCTTTCTGCGCCTACGCTCCACGGCTGCCTGCGATGCCCGCCACCTTCCTGCGACGCCATGGGTGGGGCGCCCGCCACCTGCTCGACCCGCAGCACGGCCTCCTTCTGTGCGCCCGGCCGGAGCGCTCAAAGGTGGGGGGCTGCTGGAGCTATCTGAACAAGGAGGAAGAACCCTAGGGCGAAATGGAGAGCAGCGGCGACCCCGGAGTATTTGGCGAGGCAGGCATCGGGCCGGAGATCCACTGCGTCCACGACTGGGTCCCCGAGGGGTAAGTCTCGCCTCCTGTTTAGATTGAGCTTAGCTGTGCATTTGAACACTCGATTCGAGTAGGTTTGCCCAATTAGTGTGCTGATTGCGTCTCTGTTTTTCGCCGGTTAGGATGGAGTTGCGGTTTGCTTTCTTGATGCACATTAGAAGGGACCGGTACACGTTCTATGCAAAGGATCAGAAGAAATACCAAGGAGGTTTTGATTATCGGTTGCCAATAGCTAGTAACTGGAGTTTCAGACAATTTTGGGAGGTCATTTGTAGCCAATATCCTTGGGGTTTGCTTGATGATGTGGTATGCAAATACTATGATGGGGAAAAGAAATGGGTGACAGTTAGTAATGATGAAGAGCTAGCTACCATGTTTGTTAGGCATAAAGAGAAAGATAATTTTCATGTGAGGCTGCAAGTTGATGTGCTTGAGCAGGCATTTGGACCTAGGATGACGGGTGCAACATCTCTGGGAGAACCAAGTCGTCGTAATGGCATCTCTAGCCAGAACAATTCAGTTGGTGCACGACGACGTGGTGGCTCGACAAGTGTGGGCAACAGCAGTAGGGTCCCCCTTGGAGAGGAGCATGATGACTACAATTATGGGGTTGATGAAGAGAAGCTATATTCTGATGTTATTCAGAATTTACGACGGGCACCTCGGGCTGATAACCAAGATGAGGCTCACAATGCAGTCCATGTGGATGATGACACCGTGGGTGAGGACGAAGACCTTGCAGCTGTTGAATGGGACCCTTTGAACCCTAATTTGGAAGAAGGTATAGTTTTTGCATCCATGAATGAGTGTAGAAATGCAGTTGTGACATACTGCATCAAGGTAGAACGTACTTTCAAAGTTGACAAGAGCGATCAAGTACGTTACAAAGTGCACTGTCCGACTGAGGGTTGTCCATGGAGGCTGCTCGCATCTAAAGTGCGTAATAACACTAATGTTCAGGTCAAAGTGAACCCTTTTAAGCACACATGCCAGGAATCAACCCTTAGGAAGGATACAATTAGTAGAGCCAAGTCAAGATGGGTGGCAGAAGAAGTAAAGAAGTGGGTGAAAGAAAACCAGCAAGTGGGTCCAAAGGAATTGCAGAAGAATATCAAAGATAAATTCAAGATAGTTTTACCATACATGAGGTTGGTCAATGGTAAACAACATGCTATGGATTCTATTTATGGTAACTGGCAGGAAAGTTTTCAATTGTTGTATTCATTCAAAGGTGAAGTGGAGAGGACAAGCCCAGATAGTATTGTAGATATTGATCACCACACCATGGAGTACACATTCAGGGGAGTGACAAAGACCAAGGAATGCTTTAGGAGGGTTTTTGTCTGCTTTGAGGCTTGTTGCCGGGGTTTTTTGGCAGGTTGCAGGCCTTATTTGGCTATTGATGCCACTTTTCTCACAAGGAGGTTTAAAGGACAGTTAGTAGCTACTTGTGCAGTTGATGCACACAGTTTTGTATTTCTAGTTGCCTATGGTGTGCTGGAGACAGAGTCTGAGGAGAGCTAGACTTGGTTTTTGCATAATCTGCGCTGGGCTATTGCACATCCCAATGGGTTGGTCATTCATACAGATGCCTGCAAAGGTTTAGATGTGGCCGTGGACAATGGTTCCCTAGAGTAGAGCATAGGGAATGCACGCGTCACCTTGCTACAAATTTCATGATGTATACCGACAATTTATGGCCAGCATCTTTGACTTGCAGTGTGAAGAAGCACAACTACCACTTGAGGCAGTTATACATGAATCCCAAAGTGAAAGAATACTTGGAAACACACCACTCCAAGTTATGGTACAGAAGCCAATTCAGTGAACTGAGCAAAGTTGACTATGTGCACAATAATCTAGCAGAGTCTTTCAACTCAACGATTCGGAAACTAAAGGGTCATTATGTGGTGGATTTGCTGGACAGGATAAGGATAAAATACATGCAGAAATTTCATTATCGTGCAGGAATAGCCGAGGCAAAATTCATGGGCCACATTATCATCCCTGCCGTGATGAATGAACTGAAGCAGAAAACAACAGGCTTGGAAATTAACATGACTCTTTGCTCGGGTACCACAGCAGAGATATCATATTTGGATAAAGAGAAGAGGAAATGGAGATATCCAGTGGATTTAGAAGCTAGAACTTGCAGTTGTAGGCAATGGCAGATAACTGGGTTGCCATGCATTCATGCCTTGTTTTTCACCACTTCTCTCCCTGGTCCAGCAGGGAACATTCAGCAGTATGTGCATGATTACTACTCTGTTGCAAGGTTCAAAGCCACATATGCTTATGCCTTGCCTGCTATGGAGGGAAAACAACAATGGGACATGGTGGACCCTGGATTCAAGCTTTGCGCTCCAGTTCTGAAGAGAGTAGCAGGTAGACCAAGGAAGAGTCGAATCAGACCTCGCAGCGAAGGAGCTGGACTTGGAGCGAGGAAGCGTAAGTGCACAAGATGTGGTGGGTCTGGTCATTTCGGTAAGTATTGTGATAACACATTAGATCCAGCGTTCGGATAGAGTTTTGATGAAGGCTTCGATGAAAATGATGGACAGCAGCCGGTTGCATCAGATGAGGATTTTGACGAGGTTCGAAATGATGATGGTCAACAGCCGCATGACTTTGACGATGATCCAAGTGAGGCTCCAAATAGTGATCATGGTGATCCAAGTGAGGCTCCAAATAGTGATCATGGTGATCCAAGTGAGGTTCCAAATGATGATCATGGTGATCCAAGTGAGGCTCCAAATGATGATCCTGGTGATCCAAGTGAGGCTCCAAATGATGGTGATCCAAGTGAGGCTCCAAATGATGAACTTGGTGATCCAAGTGAGCCTCCAAATGATGATCATGATGATCCAAGTGAGGCTCTAAATGGTGACCAACCTTATGTTGTTGTGAGTTCTGCTAGGTATGTAAATTTTGCAAGGGTCAAATACTACTGTACATTTATGGGTCACTTGACATGATCTCATTATCCTTTATGTTTTGCACAGCTCTATGATAGGTTTGAAGAAGACGCACAAGGTACTGACAACCAAGAGGAGAAGAGAAGAAGCAATGAGCACAAGGTGCATGAGGAGCAAAGTGATGGCAAGAAGCTCAAGGAACAGACAGAAGCCCGAACGCTATATGTGAATAATTATGAAACATTACGAATAATGTTGTATTTCTGTTGGATGATGTTAGAACTATGTTTGACATGATGTTTAAATCTGTTGGATGATGTTTGAATGAGCACATGGTTTTTCCTTTTTTGATTTTTTTGAATTTTGTTTTGCTCATTTGGATTCTGGTCAAACTTAACTTTGACCAAGATTTAAATAAGTGTAAAACATCAAAATGAAAAACTAAGCCTGGATCCTTCTTAGTCAATCCAAAATGAAGCTGTGGTGAGGTTTTTGGAATTTTCATGAAAAATGTGCTAAAATGAGGGTCCAAAGGTAGGGTTAACGGCCTCATCTCTAAGCAAGGTTTTTTTCGACCTTCTCTAAATCAGCCAAATAACTTTCCTAAACATATATTCTATATATTCTATATATATGGACTATGTGCGCTGGTTTTTCCATTTTTTGATTTTTTTTAATTTGTTTTGCTCATTTGAATTCTGGTCAAACTTAACTTTGACCAAGATTTAAATAAGTGTAAAACATCAAAATGAAAAACTAAGCCTGGATCCTTCTTAGTCACTCTAAAATGAAGCTGTGGTGAGTTTTTTGAAATTTTCATGTTTATTTCCCCAAAACACTTCTCCTCACTTATACAAAAGAGTTTGAGATACTCGAGATATCATACAATACACATGAACTTACCGTTTAAATGTATGTAAACCTTGTTTATCAACTTAAATCGTTAGTATATGACATAAGAAGACTATGTGTGCAGGTTTTTTATTTTTCTGTTTTTTATTTAATTTATTATGCTCACTTGAAATCTGGTCAAACGTAGCTTTAACTGCTCCAAACCCCTCCCAAACCCCACTAACCCTAGCGCTGAACCAGGACCGTTCATCTAACCCTAGCACTGAACAAGGGCCGTCGATCTAACCCTTCTAGAAGGAATCTGTGTGGAGGAGGGGGTGATCCGCGAGATGCAATCTGATTGGCTGGGAGATTCATTTTTTTAAACAAATATCGGGCGTGCTGGATGGAACGTTGGGCCGTCTCGTTGTCTGGGCCTGAGACCGCTGAGACCGCAGTAAATAGCCCGTCTCAGCCTTTCCAGGCCTTGCATGCATGCATGGGAGGCGGCGACGTGCATAGGATGCGAGCGAGGGAGGCTACGACATGCATGCATGCGAGCGAGGCGAGCAAGGCGTGCTAGGCGCGCTAGGCTAGCGAGGCCAGCTAGGTGGTTCAACGAGTCAGATGCACTATCCGGTCAAAGAGCCATGCAGTGATTCAAATGCACGCACGCGCCCCATGCATGCATCGTTTTTGTGCAAAAATTTAAGAGTGCAAAGTGTAACGGATACACACACGCGTTCGGATTCACACACGCACAATTCTCACCCTTTCTCTCTTCCTCTCCCACCCACAGGCCTATAAATGGGGTGCCTATCTTCCTCTCCCACCCATAAGCCAGATCTGATCCATTCTCAAGTGAGACACCCAATCGACCGAGCCCTCCCCAAGCAAGACCATGCAGTTCAACGGGCCGACCTTCAGCCGTCCGCCTGTCGTGCCGGAGCGGCGCTACCCACCGGGCGTGCTCGTGGAGAGGGAGCTCCGTGTGGGATTTTTCAAGGTGGAGGGGTTTCGTCAAACTCACCCGCGCCTTCCTCAAAGCCGGCTATGCCCACCTCCCACGGGGCTCGCCGAGGATGTTCATCGTCAACGAGGTTCGTGACTGCGGCGGCATCCTCCTACTGCTCACGGTCACCTTCACCAACCCGTTTGACGCGTGCGAGCTCCTCGGCCAAGTCTTTTGGTGCGGCTGCGAGGCCATCTTCTTCACCGTCTACAACATCTACACCAACTACGAGAACATCTTCCCCACTCCAGCCGGGATGCACTCCCTTCCCTACGACGATGAGGAGGAGGTGTGAAGATGAAGACGTTGTTGAAGGGGCGCGCGTGGCCAAAGTGGAAGGACGAGATCAAGATGAAGGCTATTTTGTTTTTTATTTGTTGCTTTTCTATGTCGTGTCGTGTCGTGTCATGTTTCGTCATGTGTCCGTGAACTGTCCGTGTACTTATTATTGTAATGGTACTTGTTGCATCTTATCTAAGTTATTTATTAGGGTTTATTATGTGTGTTAAAAAATGTCCGTGCCCAAGCATATAATTTCTTCCCTAAACCAAGTCATGAAGCTCGAGAACTTGTGGTTGTCATTCAAAAGAGGGGGTGAGAAGCCCTCCGTTTTATTCGAAAAAAATAAGTCATGAACTAACATGCAAATTTATTCCGTTTAAATCCTAAACCAAGTGAGACTCTAACACTAAACCAAGTGCCACTCTAACCAAAACCAAGTGGCAGTGCAAACATACGTTTTCAACCTTCCAACCCTCCAAAATTTCAGTGCAAAACAAAGGAAAACCACTCTCACGCGTGTGCAAACATTCACGGTCTCACCTTTTTTTGACAAATTTCACAGTCTCACTATGTATACATTCCTTCCCTACCCATGTCAAACTCTTGCCATCTGTCCTAGCGGTTACCAGCGCAGCCCTAAACACCACTAACCCACGCGGTCTTGGGTTTGAGTCCCCAGCCGCACCAATTTTTTTGTGCATTTTCCACCCTTCATTTTTTTTGACAAATTTGCAGTCTCACTATGTATACATTGCTTCCCTACCCATGTCAAACTCTTGCCATCTGTCCTAGCGGTTACCAGCGCAGCCCTAAACACCACTAACCCACGCGGTCTTGGGTTCGAGTCCCCAGCCGCACCAATTTTTGTGCATTTTCCACCCTTCATTTTTAGACAAATTAGTTTCTACTAGATGTAATGCCCTTAAAAATGTTCATTTATTTTGGCACTAGGTGTAAACATCTACCAGAGCTGAGGCACATTTTCCATGACATTTTGATCTTTGATTTAAATGACGGTGTATTTGAATTGGATTACTTAAATTGCTATTAAATATTTAACAGCTCCAAATAATTTCTAACCTTAATTGTTTGGCTCTGGAATAATTCATTAGCTACATTTCATTGATCAAAAGTTTCTGAATTCCTCATTTCTTCTCCTTTTTTTCAACATGGTCAATTCTTCTCTTTTTTCAACATTTAAACAACTTTGACCAACATTTAAACTAGGTGAATTTCTCATACAATTTCAAGATTACAAATTCCTCCATAATTCATGCCTTTCCATACATTTTCAACATTACAACCAGTGCGATTACCATACCTACAAATGCCCAAAAGTATTTGCAAATGGGTATTGGTAGTGCTTGATCTTCAAGCTTCCTAACCTTCTTCTTCGACATCCTAAGCTCAACAGCTAGCTCTCTGTCAGTGCGTGCTTCGCCCTCCATCTCTTCTACCGGAGCTCGTGCTGCAGCCACTGTGGTTTGGGGCAGCATGCGCAACCATTCGTCATGCTCTTCTTGCAGTTCATTTATCAGAGTCTTGGCCAGCGCAACGACCCAAAGAAAGAAGCATGCCACCTGCATGAACACGGAACAGATCAACCGATTGCTCAAAGATCCCGACCACGAAAATGGTGCAATTGCCCCGATTCTTACCCCATTCTCGCTGCACACGTAGAATGGACGATTGTGGTTCCTCGGTGTGTGAGAAACCCTCCGATCAACGCTCGCCCGGCACCGCGGACAGACGAAGACAGGCATCTCCACATGCACCCGGCTCTGCATCCGCGAGGTGGCGCGGGAGCTTGCGGAAGATATGGAGCTCGGAGCCGAACGGGATCTCAATGCCACCGCACCCTCCATAGCTAGCTTCCCACCGCCGTGCCCTCCACAGCTAGCTTCCCACGGCCGTCATGCTCCCACTCTCTCGCCGTGGTCAGCGTCGTGCTCTCTGTCGCCGTGGTCACCGCCGCTGTCGCCCGCTAATATAGCACACACCTGCAACGGCTCTATGCTCAATGGCTCTCTGCTGGGTCCCGCAAGCCACGCGTGCAACGATCTGAATAAAATTGGCCGCCTCTGCCGCCTGGTCCCACCTATAAAGGCCGAGTCAAAACGTTGACCTGACGGAGACGCCAAAGTTCACTGTATGAGTCGGTGCGCACGGACTAGGGGCAAAACTGAGCACAATTTGCATCTGAGGGCAAAACTTAGTAGATGGACACCACTAAGGGCAAAAGGATAATTAACCCTAAAAATAATGTGCTAAGGTTTGCCTTTAGGATGTTTACAATGCTTGTTGGTTTGAACGGTGCAGGACAGAAACTTTGGCTGTAGTGCATGATTTTACGTTTTTTACTGGAACGTCAAATGGTTCTTATTCCTTTTGCATTGTCTTTCCGTAGAAATTGTTTATTTTTCGAAATTTTGGTAGAAATTTTGGGGTATCAGAAGTATGGTGAATGTTCAGATTTATACAGACTGTTCTGCTTTTGACAGATTCTGTTTTTGATGCATAGTTTGCTTGTTTTGATGAATCTATCAATTTATATCAGTGGATTAAGCCATGGAAAAGTTATATTGCAGTAGACACAATGAAAAAACAAAATATGAATTGGTTTGCAACATTACTTAGAGTGGTGATTTGCTTTATTATACTAACGGATCTTACTGAGTTTTCTATTGATGTTTTGTGTGGATGTAGTGTTTGATCGAGGAGGTATCGATATGAGAAAAAGGAAGAGAGGCAAGATCTAAAGCTTGGGGATTCCCTAGGAACCCCAAGTAAATATTCAAGGATACTGAAGCGTCTAAGCTTGGGGATGCCCCGGAAGGCATCCCCTCTTTCTTCAACGAGTATCGGTATGTTTTCGTATTCCTTTCGTTCATGCGATATGTCCAAGTCTTGGAGCGTCTTTTGCATTTAGTTTTCACTTTTATTTTATGCACCATGCTGGTATGAGATAGTCCTTGGTTGATTTATAGAATGCTCATTGCACCTCACTTAAATCTTTTGAGTATGGCTTTATGGAATGCTTCACGTGCTTCACTTATATCATTTGAAGTTTGGATTGCCTGTTTCTCTTCACATAGAAAACCACCATTTGTAGAATGCTCTTTTGCTTCACTTATATTTGTTAGAGCGTGGGAATATCTTTTATATAAATAATTAAACTCTCTTGCTTCACTTATATCTATTTAGAGAGATGACAGGAATTGGTCATTCACATGGTTAGTCATAAAATCCTACATAAACTTGTAGATCGTTGAATATGATATGTTTGATTCCTTGCAATAGTTTTGCGATATAAAGATGGAGATATTGGAGTCATGCTAGTGGGTGGTTGTGGATTGTAGAGACACTTGTGCTGAGGTTTACAAGTCCCGTAGCATGGACGTATGGTAACCGTTGTATGACAAATTTGAAGCATGGGGTGTTTCTTTGATTGTCTTCCTTATGAGTGGCGGTCGGGGATGGGCGATGGTCTTTTCCTACCAATTATCCCCCTAGGGGCATGCATTGTAGTACTTTGCTTCGAGGGCTAATAAACTTTTGCAATAAGTATATGAGTTCTTTATGACTAATGCGAGTCCATGGATTATATGCACTTTTACCTTTCCATCATTGCTAGCCTCTTCGGTACCATGCATTGCCCTTTCTCACCTTGAGAGTTGGTGCAGACTTCGCCGGTGCATCCAAACCCCGTGATATGGTACGCTCTATCACACATAAGCCTCCTTATATCTTCCTCAAAACAGCCACCATACCTACCTATCATGGCATTTCCATAGCCATTCCGAGATATATTGCCATGCAACTTCCATCATCATCATATACATGACTTGAGCATTCATTGTCATATTGCCTTGCATGATCGTAAGATAGCTAGCATGATGTTTTCATGGCTTGTCCGTTTTTTGATGTCATTGCTACGCTAGATCATTGGACATCCCGGTACACCATCGAAGGCATTCCTTTAGAGTCATATCTTTGTTCTAGTATCGAATTGTAGTATTGAGTTGTAAGTAAATAAAGTGTGATGATCATTATTATAAAACATTGCCCCATAAAAAAGAGAGGCCAAAGAAGCCTAAATAAAAAAAGGGGGGGCCAAAGAAGCCCATCCAAAAAAGGAAGAAAAAGGGGCAATGTTACTATCCTTTTACCACACTTGTGCTTCAGAGTAGCACCATGTTCTTCATGTAGAGAGTCTCCTATGTTATCACTTTCATATACTAGTGAGAATTTTCATTATAGAACTTGGCTTGTATATTCCAACGATGGGCTTCCTCAAATGCCATAGGTCTTCATGAGCAAGCAAGTTGGATGCACACCCACTTAGTTTCAGTTTGAGCTTTCATACACTTATAGCTCTTAGTGCATCCGTTGCATGGCAATTCCTACTCCTCACATTGACATCAATTGATGGGCATCTCCATAGCCCGTTGATTAGCCGCGTCGATGTGAGACTTTCTCCCTTTTTGTCTTCTCCACATAACCTCCACCATCATATTCTATTCCACCTATAGTGCTATATCCATGGCTTGCGCTCATGTATTGCGTGAGGGTTGAAAAAGCTGAAGCGCGTTAAAAAGTATGAACCAATTGCTCAGCTTGTCATCGGGGTTGTGCATGATGGGATCATTTTGTGTGACAAAAATGAAGCATGGCCAAACTATATGATTTTGTAGGGATAAGCTTGCTTTGGCCATGTTGTTTTGAAAAGACATGATTGCTTTATTAGTACGCTCAAAGTATTATTGTTCTTATGTCAAATGATAGACTATTGCTTTGAATCACTCGTGTCTTAATATTCATCCCATGATTAGATTACATGATCAAGATTATGCTAGGTAGCATTCCACATAAAAAATTATCTTTTTTTATCATTTACCTACTCGAGGACGAGCAGGAATTAAGCTTGGGGATGCTGATACGTCTCCGTCGTATCTACAATTTTTGATTGTTCCATGCCAATATTATTCAACTTTCATATACTTTTGGCAACTTTTTATACTATTTTTGTGACTAACATATTGATCCAGTGCCCAGTGCTAGTTCCTATTTGTTGCATGTTTTCTGTTTCGCAGAAACCCAATATCAAACGGAGTCCAAACGGGATAAAAATGGACGGAGAATTATTTCAGAATATTTATGATTTTTGGGAAGTAAAATCAACGCGAGACGGTGCCCGAGGGGGCCACGGGGCAGGGGGCGCGCTCCAGGGAGGCAGGCATGCCATAGACCCTCGTGGACACCCCGTAAGGCGGTTGATGCTCTTCTTTTGCTTCAAGAAAGCTAATTTTATGAGAAAAATCTGGGCGAAAGACTCAACCCAATCAGAGTTACGGATCTCCGGATATAAAAGAAACGGTGAAAGGGCAGAATCAGAGAATGCAGAAACAGAGAGAGAAAGAGATAGATCCAATCTCGGAGGGGCTCTCGCCCCTCCCACACCATGGGAGCCAAGGACAAGAGGGTAAACCCTTCTCCCATCTAGGGAGAAGGTCAAGGAAGAAGAAGAAGAAGGGGGGCTCTCTCTCCCTTGCTTCCGGTGGCGCCGGAGCGCTGCTGGGGGCCATCATCATCATCACGATCTTCACCAACACCTCCATCATCTTCACCAACATCTCCATCACCTTCCCCCTTCTATCTATAGTGGTCCACTCTCCCGCAACCCGCTGTACCCTCTACTTGAACATGGTGCTTTATGCTTCATATTATTATCCAATGATGTGTTGCCATCCTATGATGTCTGTGTAGATTTTCGTTGTCCTATCAGTGATTGATGAATTGCTATGATTGGTTTGAGTTCCATGTTTTATTATTGGTGTTGTCCTATGGTGCTCTCTGTGTCGCGCAAGCGTGAGGGATCCCCGGAGTAGGGTTGGCAATATTTTCATGATTTGCTTATGGTGGGTGGCGTGAGTGACAGAAGCACAGACCCGAGTTACTAGGTTGTTTGCGTATGGGATAAAGGGGACTTGATACTTTAATGCTACGGTTGGGTTTTACCTTAATGATCTTTAGTAGTTGCGGATGCTTGCTAGAGTTATAATAATAAGTGCATATGATCCAAGAATAGAAAGTATGTTACTTATGCCTCTCCCTCAAATAAAATTTCAATAGTGATTACCGGTCTAGTAACGTAGTCAATTGCTTAGGGACAATTTCACAACTCCTACCACCACTTTTCCACACTCGCTTTATTTACTTTGTTCCTTCTCTATCTAAACAACCCCTAGTTTATATTAACGTGCTCTTTATTATCTTGCAAATCTATCCAACAACACCTACAAAGTACTTCTAGTTTCATACTTGTTCTAGGTAAAGCGAAGACTAAGCGTGCGTAGAGTCGTATCAGTGGCAGATAGGACTTGAGAGAATATTGTTCTACCTTTAGCTCCTCGTTGGGTTCGACACTCTTACTTATCGAAAGAGGCTACAATTATCCCCTACACTTGTGGGTTATCAGCCGGCAGCGCCTCTGTCTCCCTCCCCTGTTCCCTGTCGCGAGCGAGCACGGGAGGAGGAAGATGATGATTGATCGGCCCCCCTGCCTGTGGTCCCCACGCGCCAGTGGCCTAGCCATCTCTGCCCACGTGGCAACTGGAAGCGCCCCGGGTGAGTGCGTTTTCATTTGCCCGAAGGCGTATTTCCATTTGTGCACCTAAAAGCGTACTTCTTTCCTTCATCAGCCCAGAATACGTTTTCTAGCTTGGAAAGCGTATTTCACCTTATGCGTTTCTGACTTATCCACTCAGGGACCTATTTGTGGTGATATTTTTGCAGAATAGTACGTGAACTTCAACACCTCACAACTTTTTGCTCGTATCTCTGATCAAGGTGAAACCAATGCTCACATCTTCGAATCATCGAGCTCTTTCTGTTGGCTCCATTTTCACTAGGTGGTCCTGTAGTGAAAATTACCATTTTGCCCTTGCCCCTATCAGCCCCCTCCAAGAGAGAACCGTTCGACGTTTCTTTCCGCGAGCTTCACCGCACTTCTTCCCGGAGTCTCCTTCACCCCCACGCAAGCTGCAATAGCCACTTGCATGATAGTGCTGCAGCAGCCTTGGTTTTCAACTTGAATATTTAATAAAAGTTTGTCATTATCTGCTTGCTTGTTTGCTTCTACTGTTGTTGTTTTGGTTATGCTCGTGGATTCTTGTCCACCTTCATGCTATGATGCATCGTGATATCTTGTGCTACTTGCTAGTATCATTTTCACATGTCATCCTTGTTGGTAGTAGTAATACATGCTGGTAGTTGTGGTGTTCTTCGGATGCATGCTTAGTCTGCTATTCAGTACCATTGCTATGTTGGTTCCGTTGCATCTAGTTGGTCACATGCTTACTTGGTAGTGTTCTTGCTACGTTCTTGCATGGTAGTTGTTCATGATGCCGGTAGTCAGGATATGCTTATGGTAGAGTTTTGCTTGTGTTATTCATACTCATCAGTATGCCATGCTCATTCAGATATATGATTTATTTTGGTTATGATCGATGATTATGTTGCACCTCCATGCTTATGTTGATATCATGCTCATGCATCGTAGTTGAATTTTGTTATTTTAATATGACTTGTCTTATTGCATTCAAGTTTAACCGAACTTAATTGAACTTGAACAACAGTTGGCTGAGTCATGGTGCCACTGAACCAAGCTGACCAGTGCAACCACATTTGCCTTTATGGGAGGACCTAACTGGGTCTATTGTCATGCCTCTCGCCGGTGGCTCCAACAAGGGAAGGTTATGCACGGGCACTACCTTGGTCAGGTAGGATGGCGTAAGCCTTGTGTGCCTGTTGTTGTTGTATGGATCCATGTCCCCGTTTGGGACCTTTTATTTTCCCACGACGGTGGCCGTTGATGCCTTTGGTAGGCACGGGGTCACCCATGACTTAGCCCGAAGGGGAGTTGGTCGGAGTGACCGGGAGAGTGTCATGGCAGTAGATCGGTTTTGTCGGAATGCCATTGGTCCACCCGAATAGGAGTGCGAGGCCTTGGGTTTCGTGGTGTGGGTACAGTGTGCTAACCTCTGCAGAGTGTGCATGTTTAAATCTATCGATAGGCACACCCGCAGATATGGGCCCAGTTCAGAGTAGGTCACACTATGGCCAACAAAAATAATGATAACCTGCTTAATAACAACCCCAGTTCGATGATGAAAGAATTTGGTTGATATTTATGTGATCCCGAGATGATCACCGTGGTATCGAGGATACCGATGTTGGTAAGTTGAGGCTTGTGTTGGTTATGAGGTAACCCGAGCAAGAGTAAGTTGGTGCATAATATGTTAAACTGTTGCATGTAGTATCATCATGTTCATATGCTTATGCCATGCTAAAGTTGTATCATGTTCAGTTTGTGTATGCCATGAATCGTGCTCATGATTGATTTAAGCTGCTAATGCCATGCTGATGTTTGCCTTGATTGCTTTTGGTTATTGTGAGCTTGCAAGTACATTCAATGTACTGACCTGGCGTGTCATGCCAGTTTGCAGGACGTGCCTGGATTGATGGCTTGTTTGGTGTGGTTACTGTGTTCGCAAGCTAGGATAAATGTTCCAGCCAGAGTCCCTGCGGATTAGAGTCTTTCATCGTCGTTCGTTGTTCCACTACCAGTAGTTCCTCTGCTGCCAGTAGAGGTTCCGCTACCTCGAGTTGTTATGCTGCTTGCATAGAGCAACTGTGGTTGGCGTAGTGTCGCCGTGCCGGTGTTATTCATTGTAATATTGGAGACCTTGTATTCATATTCTTGCTATAATAGAAAGTTGGTTTGTTCTATGCTAAGCAGTGTCGTATTCCAGAAGACTTCACCTCGATCTCTGGGCTGGAATACGGGTGCATTCCGGTTTCTCTAAGCTGGGGTGCCACATGAGGGCGAGGAAAATATCAGGGAGTTCCCGGTTATGGTGGGTGGTCAAGGCCGAGGGATGCAATGTTGTTTGCGTGTTTCTCTCGTACGCGCACGTGGTGTGAGCTATGTCGCTATAACTGAACCCGAGCGGTCTCCTGCTGCAACATATTGAAGCCGATCGAACGATCCCTTTGCTCCTAACTGAAACCGACCCAGACACCTTCGCTGCAAACTAAACCCGATCGAATGCTGCTACTGCATGCTTACTGAAGCCGATCGAACCCCCGTGCGAGACGTAGCTAGCCGGTTGTGTTTCCTCTGGATGAACAATGCCTGTTGCTGCCGCGCACGCAATATGTAGAACAAGTCGAGACGTGGTGTGAGTCGAGCCGGTTGGGTTGGCTATGGATGAACAGTTCCCGGTGGTGGTTGGATGAACATGACCCCGACCGTGTGTAGGCGGTTGCCGCCGGATTAACTGGACCCCGTGGTATATAGTACGCGGTAGCCGCTAGATGAACAGGAGCCCAAGGAGGCCGCCACACATCCCAGCCAGTTGGGATGGATGAACAGGACCCCGTGGAGGCTGGTTGAACTGAAGCCGGTGTAGGCTGGATGAACAGTATCCCTTGGATGAACGGTTTCTGGTGGAGGCTGGAGACAGTGGAGGAACATTAGCAGGTGGAGGTTGGAGGAAGTCGACGGTGGATGAACAGTAGCCTGTGGAGTCCCGTTTTGCGGTACGCTACACCCCTCATGATGAACAGGACCCCGTTTCGACCGTAGGCGGTCGAAGACAAGTCTGTTTCCTCCGTTTTGTAGTACGCCACACCCCTCCCGATCAACAGGACCCCGTTTTGACCATAGGAGCTCGAACAGAAGTCTGTTTCCACCATTTTGCGGTACGCTAGACCCTTCCCGGTGAACTTGACCCCGTTTCGACCATACGCGGTCGAACAGAAGGCCCGTCTCCTCCGTTCTGCGGTACACCATACCTCGTTTCGGCTGTTCCTTCCAAGCTGATTGGCTCCCGATGAACAGGATGTGTTCTGACCCTGTGGCTTTGTTCCCGATGAACAGGACGCGTTTTGACCCAGTCACTTGGCTCTCAGTGAAGACAACGTGTTCACCCATTCCGACCCAGCCGGTTAGCTGCCGATGAACAAGATGACGTCACTACCGTCCGTTGTCTCTCCATGTATGTATGCGCGAGTACGCGTTCGAGACCCTGCCCTTATGTACGTACGTAGTCGTATTTAATATTTTGCAGCATGGTTGTACGTACGTGTACACGATATATATAGACGGGACTATGTGACATGCTACGTTCGCGCCTCTACTACAACACGTGCATCTCCTTACTCGGACAAGGTTCATCGCTGCAGAGAGATCGATTGACAAATATGTACGTACACTTCACAACCAAACATACAACCCGACGTGTGGTGCAACCTAGTGGGTCCCATCTGTCAGGGGGATAAGGAGGCACTTCCTTCTGTGTGAAGATATAGTTGGTGGGTCCCAACTGTGAGGGGGAAGAATCATTTTCTTGCCCGTAATATGGATGCACTTCCTTGCGTACAAATATGTAGCTCGTGGGTCCCAGCTGTCATTGGGGAAATGTTTTTTCGAGGCCCTTCCGGTAGGTCTCGCTGTCAGGTGGAGGAATCATTATTTTGCGTGTAATAAGGAGGCACTTCCTTGCTGCGGTCGTGGACCCAGCTGTCAGCCTCTCCACGTACAGTCCTCTTCCGATGGAAGGTGTTCCTTGACCATGTTGACCACGCCGCGCCGAGAGCACCAAGGCGGTGGACGACGGAGAGGCCTAAGATGGGAACGATCTGGAGTCATGGAACAAGCAGCACTGGAGTCCCTGGCAGAGGGGAGTACGAGGGACTGGTTTGGCAGCCAGGTGAGGCTACCTTCACCAGAGAATAACAGAAGGTGTGGGTGAGTATAGGTATGACCTGGCCACCGTTTGGGGGCAGCAAGGCCTGCGTAGCAGCACAGCCGGCCACGGGAGGCAGATGCAGGCACTCCAGCCGACGATGGTTCTGGCGGCTGGAGCAAGAGCAACTAGATTAGAGATTGAAGAAGCAAGATCGTTGTTGGATGTCAATCCAACGACTATAGATGTCTAAATAATTTGTTCACTTTTTTGTTTTGAACCATTAAATCGTTTTTTTCACTAAATGGACAACACCTTACGCAGGCTTCGTCTAGTGGGACAACAAAATCAGCTCAGAAAGCTATGGCGGATGCAGCCCATTTATTTAGGTTTTACAGCCCATTTCATTTTGTTTGCCAATACATCTATTTCCTGGGCTTTGACTTAAAAATAATCAGTTTCCTGGGCTGGGTAAAAATAATAATAGCCGATTTACTATTTATGATTATTGTTTCTCAAGAAAATACTATTTATGATAATTTATAGCGCATTTGATTATTTATTCAAATACACCTATTTACTGAGCCGGGTCAAAAATAATATTGCGTACATGCAGCACATTTATCATTTCTGATAATCTACAAGCCATTTGATTTTAGTAGAAATGCACCCATCTTCTGGGATGGGTGAAAAAACAATAATTCTCTGGACTAAGCATTTCGTATCAAAATAATATTGAGATACGAATATTATTAAAAAAAATTAAGTTGGGCTTGGTAATCTTATTATATAAAAAAGAACTGGGTTGTGCATTTTATTAAAAGAAACATAGGCTAGGCTGTGCTTATTTTAGGATATTGTGTAAAACTGTCAGCCCAGTTTGTAACGCCCACGATGCGGCTGTATCTCCCACGTGTCGAGGCACGACTTAGAGGCATAACCGCATTGTGGTTTTGTCGCAAGAAGGGTCATCTTCACATAATCCCATGTAATGAACAAGAAGGGGATAAAGAGAGTTGTCTTACAATCGCCACTTCACGCAAGGATCATATACTTCATACATCATTCAGAGTACACACATAGTCTGACTACGGACAAAACCAAATGAAAAGAAGATAACCCCAAATGCTAGATCCCCGATTGTCCCAACTGGGCTCCACTACTGATCATCAGGAAACAAAACATAGTAACGACCATGGTCCTCGCCGAACTCCCAACTCAGCTCGGTTGCATCACCTGCACTGATATCATCGGCACCTGCAACTGTTTGGTAGTATCCTGTGAGTCAGGAGGACTCAGCAATCTCAAAACCCGCGAGATCAAGACTATTGAAGCTTATGGGTAGGATGTGGTGATGAGGTGGAGTTGCAGCAATTGATAAGCAAAATATGGTGGCTAAAGGCGAGTACAAGAGTAAGGAGAGAAACTACGCAACGGTCTTCATCTAGAAGTGATCCTAAAGACTACTTACGTTCAAACATAACCCAAATCGTGTTCACTTCTCGGACTCCGCCGAAAAGAGACCATCATGGCTACACACGCGGTTGATGTATTTTAATTAATTAAAGAGTCAAGTTCTCTACAACCGGATATTAACAAGTTCCCATCTGCCACATAACCGCGGGCACGGCTCTCGAAAGTTTATACCCTGCAGGGGTGTCCCAACTTAGCCCATCATAAGATCTCACGATCAACGAAGGATATTCCTTCTCCCGGAAAGACCCGATCAGTCTCGGAATCCCGGTTACAAGACATTTCGACAATGGTTAAACAAGACCAGCAAGACCGCCCAGATGTGCCGACAAATCCCGATAGGAGCTGCACATATCTCGTTCTCAGGGCACACCGGATGAACACTACGTACAGCTAAAACCAGCCCTCAAGTTTCCCCGAGGTGGCGCTGCAAGTGGCTATAGTTTGGACCAACACTTAGAGAAGCACTGGCCCGGTGGGTAAAATAAGGATGACCCTCGGGTTTATAACTCCCAGGGGAAAGTTAGTAGGTTGTTAGGAAAATATAAAACCAAGGTTGGGCCTTGCTGGAGGAGTATTATTCAAAGCAAACTGTCAAGGGGTTCCCATAAACCCGACCACGTAAGGAACGCAAAATCAAGGAACATAACACCGGTATGACGGAAACTAGGGCGGCAAGAGCGGAACAAAACACCAGGCATAAGGCCGAGCCTTCCACCCTTTACCAAGTATATAGATGCATTAATTAAAATAATAGATACTGTGATATCCCAACATAAACAAGTTCCAACATGGAGAAATCTTCAACTTCACCTGCAACTAACAACGCTATAAGAGGGGCTGAGCAAAGCGGTAACATGGCCAAACAACAGCTTGCTAGGAAGGGTGAAAAGGATAGAGGCTGACATGGCAATATGGGAGGCATGGTAAACAAGTGATAGGTAGCGCAACATAGTGATAGAACGAAGCAACTAGCAAGCAAATATAGAAGTGATATCGAGGGTAATGGTCATCTTGCCTGAGCTCCCGCAAGGAAGAAGAACGAGTCCAAGAAGAAGACAAACAGACGTAGTCGAACGAATCCTCACAACTCCGGAACGAAACCGAAGCTAACGAGAGAAGCAACCCGGAAAGAAGCAAACAACATGGTAAACCAACAAGCATAAGCATGGCATGATGCACAAACAAGTATGATGCATGTCCGGTTTAAAGAGGCATGGCATGGAAAGTGCAATAAACAATACTACAAATTAAGTGGAGCTCAATATGCAACGAGTTGCATATTGACGAAACACCACACTCAAGTATTTGGTTCACTCTCAGTTATGTACCCAACAATATTAAATGTTATTAACATGGCAAGGGGTGAAGCATAAGTAAACTAACTATTTAGGCAAGTTTAAATGAGGCCGGAAACAACAAACAACAATTCCGGAAAATCCCCATATGCATATTTCGAATTTGGTACCGTTCTGCCCTAAAACATATTTTAGTGTTGTTAAACAGTGAAACCAAGTATACCAAGTTAATCTATGCATTTTTCCACCTCATTTACATATAAAGTTTATTAAAATTGGAGCTACGGTTATTTAGTTATGAAATAAATCATTTTAGCATTGCATTTGAGCAAATTTAAACAAACATCATTTTAATTATTTCAAACATGGTTGAAAGTTGCATATTATGAAACTAGATAAAAAACTAAGCATTTTACATATACAGAACATTTTAATCTGATGCATGGTTCATGAGTTATTAAATGCATTAAGAACAAGGGGTTTTCTGCAAAACATGCGCTCTCTGGATAATTAGAAAAATTCGTAGAAGCGAAAAAACACTATGGGCCGAATCTGGCTGGCCCAACAGGAGCATACAGAGGGCGGGGGCTGCTCACTAGGCCTCATGGGCCGGTTGGTGGAGAGAGAAGGCCGGCAGGGGCGCGCTGGGCCTGAGCGGCGGTGACCCAGCCCACGCTCGCGGTCGACGGGGACCGAATCGAGCATCTCCGGACGCGGCAGAAAATGAACAAGGCGGCGGCACTGGAAGCAGAGTCTTCGCAGCGCGTGCTGGGACTTGGCGACGGCTGGGCATCTTCGGCAAGGCGAAGACGGGGCGGTGGAACTTGGTGCGGCAGCGAAACGGATCTGGACGGAGGAGGGGCCAACGCGCGCTGGGACGAGGATGTGGTCAATGCGGGCGCCTGACTTGGGTTCGCGGAAGAGGAGGTCCAGGACGAGGCCGACAGCGGCTGCGCCCTCCACTGGAGGAGCCCGAGCGGCGGCGCGAGGCAGGGAATGGAGCGGACGGCTGGATCCGGGAGCGGGGCGGCGACGTCTTGGGCTCCTGGTGGCCGAGCGGCTGGATGGAGCGGATGGGCAGCCATGAATGGCATCTTGGTCCTATGCAGAGAGAGAGGATAAATGTGATGGGGAGGAGGAGGCGCAAGAGAAGGCAGGGTCAAGTCGGTGCTCATCTGAGGCGGCGACGACGAGGTTGTTGTTGCTGCTGCTAGGACGGCAGGGGCACAAGGCCATGGGTGCTCGTGTTCTTGGAGGCAGGGGAGCTTGGAGCCCCGGGCCTGGATCGAGGGATCGACGCTGGATCGATGGATGGAGCTACTGGCTAGATGGGTGGATCGAAGAGGGGCCGGGGTTAGCCCGACGGGGAATTCCAGTGAGAGGAGAGGTGGGTGGATCGAGATGGATCCTGAGGAAGATGCTGAGTGGGTGATGGCGGTTGATCCGAGGAGGGGGAGGCTGTAGGTGGCGGTGGCTGGGGGGGCAAATCTCCTAGGATTTAGGGTTTAGTCTAAAAATGGATAAGGGGGTCTATATACTATGAAAGGAGTAGATTTTAGATCATCCGATCGAAATCAGACGGTCAAGATAAAATAGGCTTAGGAAGTCCAAATAAGAAACCGAAGATATTTAGGCGGTGTTTGGGGATGATCCGGACCCATCGGTAATGACTGCTCGGGTCAGGTCCGGGGAAGTTTTTGGACGCGCATGCGAGGGGGTCTGAGCAGAGAGGTCAGGTGGTTTGGCAAGAGGGAATTGAAAATCCGGTTGGTCTCGGAATGATCAATGAACACAAAGGATAGAAGCAAGGAACGACAATTACGAGCGGTTGCAAGCTTTAAGAAAACATGCAGATGCAATGCGCATGATGCTATGAGATGAGATGCATGCCATGACAAAAATGCAAAATGAAAGACAAAACCCAACCACGGAGGAGATAACATATCACATAGCCGGAAATGGCAGTTGGAGTTACAATTATGGAAAATTACATCCGGGGTGTTACAACACTCCACCACTACAAGAGGATCTCGTCCTGAGATCTAGGATGGCACCGGAGAGAAACGGAGGAGGAAGAGAAGAGGTAAAACTAAGTTGCTTGTTCAACCAAATGAGTGAAACCAAAGAACTTTGAGAGGTTGAAAAGTTGAAAGAGCACTGCGGTAGAAAATAGAAATAAGGAACACCATGTGAACCTTGTAGGTTGCAAAGCTATGAATGACGAGTACAATGGACAAGAAGGAATTGGAACCACTCTGGTTGAAACGAGATAAACAAGGAACAAGGAAGATCAAATTCAGACAACAATCCGGTTGAAAAGAGATGCAGGACTTGATAAGATGAAAAGAACTTGAAAAAATGACATGACACTCCGGTTAAATGGATAAGCACGAAAAGAACACGATCCTCAGAATTAGAGATGATGAATGAAAAGTGCAACATCACAATGCCTCTGGAAGAAAGAATAGAAGATAGATCATTGGAATAACAGAATGGACAAGAAAATGTCAACTTCTGCCACAAATGAGCTTGGAAAGCACCCTTCCAAGAAGGTTATAACGGAATTGTTTGAAAACCAACAACGAAACGAATAAGCTTGTAGTGGGCTTATGGAAAACATCTCAAGACTATGAGGTGACAACCTGCCACTAATGGAAACCATTGATTTGATTGAGAGCACCAAAAAGATGAAAAACTTCTTCCAGCAAGATGATAGAGAGATAACTTGGACCATTGATAATCACCACAATAGCAACATACCTTAGGGAAGGCTTTAGGTGAAATATGACACAAGATAACTAGAACGAAGAGATTAATGGATTTAAAATACCTCATTCTTTACAACATGTGAATCGCGAAACATGAATGGAATTTGTCAAGAATGATATAACACCACCTCAAAAGATAAGGTAGAAAGAAATGCAAGAAGAAGAATACTTGAACTCAGAAAAAACATGTGTTGGGCACCATGTTTATTTTTGAGTATAGCTTGGCGGATCTTAGCTTCGAGAGAAATCTTGAAGAACAATTGAAGAATGAAAAGAATCCTTGACGAACCACCATGTAGAACCTCCATGAAGAACTCCGATAATAAAAGGATGATAAAAAGAAAGAGAAGTTGAAAACCTAAGGTGAAGCCATGCAATTATTTAGATGAAGCTTCACGACGAGATAATGCGGAAAACTTGGAACTCCGGAAAAGAAAAGATGAAGCATCTCGAACCGAGAAATGTGACATGTTGAACAACTCTGGAAAGAAGAAACTAGATCACTTGGATGAAAAAATAATAAGAATTATGTTATGCGTATCCTTCACCAATTTAAATTGATGATAAGCAACGGATTTGGCATACTACTTATTCTTCTTTAGGGATTAAGGATAGACATAGCGCAAACTTAGGAAAAACTTGAACAAACCACCGGTAGGATTCGGAAAGAACGAATTAATTGATACGATAACAACGAAAGAGGAATGTTGAAAGAACCATCGTAAGAATTGAAAATGAAAGTAGCAAAGGCACAATTCACCAGGAAGAATTGGAAAACGAACGAAGATAATTGAGGGGATTTAGATACATGAGAACAAAGAGACACGAACTGATTAGACGATATTTGAACGATTCACCAATAAGATTTAGGGAACGATAGCTACACACTGATAATGAATAATTCTGAGATGATGGGCTCCGGAGAATCAAACTGAAAAGACTACTGAATTGCTCTGGATGGGTGAAAAGAATTCTCACAATCGAAAACAATTATGAGAGGATGGCATAAAGTTAGAACCATGAATCTTGAAGAGAATGGAGCAAGATTTAAGAGAAATCCTTCTTCGGTCTTCAAATGTTGATAATGATGATGAGAACCACCATGAATTGTTGAGGCACTCCAAAATGAAGAATAGAAAGTTTGAACCAACGATCAAAAGAATTTGAAAGTGATCTTGAAGAAGACATATGACTGATGAAAATTCATTCTTACGTCAAACTTGGAAATGAATTTGAGAATTGCTCCTGATAATTAGAAGAGTTAGGTAAGATCCTGGGAAAAGACCGGTGGGTTAGGGCCCACTCAAAAGAAAACACCGTTGAACGGTTTTGAATAGAGATTGCACCGGTTGAATTAAATGACTTGAATGAGATAATAATCTCCAAATAGCTTGAACAGATTAAGAATGGAAAAAACGAATCTTCTAAGATATCTTCAACACTCCGGATATGAAATAGGAGAGGTGAATAAATAAGAGAGCCTTGGATAAGAAATTCACATGGGAAGATATGTGAAACAAAAGGAAGAGATATGATCAATACCGAAGCTTGGAGTTAATCCACCAGAGAAGAAAAGAGACGAAGAATAATAAACTTGAAGCTTTGTTAGTATCTTCACGAGGGCTCAACGGATCAAAACATTGATTGAAAAGAGTGAAGAGACTTCACATGAATAAATGGATACTTGATTAAAATATATGAGTCCTTGAAGAAAAGGGTGTGAGGGTGGGGAAAAACAAAGGCAACTTGGGATGAAAAAAACACACACCATTGAGAAAAAACAAGAATTGGTCTTGCACAAATTGAAAGGATTGGGTTAACTTGAAGAGAAGCACGCCGGTTGGAAAAGAATTAACATGACGACCTCGATGTTCAAGAAGGACTAGTATTCACATAGCAATATGAGAACACCATTTAGGAAAGGTATGGATTCAACATTGACTTCGAAGCAACTCAAATACCACAAATAAAACAAAACAAAGGATTTGGCTTGCAGAATAAGCCGAAAACAAACATATGATAGAGATTTCATCCGAAGTTTTCGTGGTGGGGCCCACATGGGCTTGATCGTACAACACCATCATGTACAAGGCAGTGCACATGACATACGAAGCAACCCCGAGTCAGCATAGGCAAGGACTCATTAAAACACAACGAGACCTATTGGGGATATAACTATTAGGTATGACCCGCCCAGGATGGGCCGTGTTATACCTATTAGTACTCGTGAAGCCTAAAGCCAAGCTTGAAGATGGCGGTTCAGTAAGGGCCCAAAGCCCATAGGCGACTTAAGTCCCGTAGAGATAAACCGCCATAGGTACATGACTTGTATTGTAAGACAAGAATAGATAAGAGACCGAGCTGGATACTGTTTATGAGCCGGCCTGGACTCTATGAGCCGCTGCGCGTCGACCTCTGTATATAAAGGGATAACCCGGCGGTGGTTCAGGACAGGTAACATCAGATCGAGAGCTAGGTCAAGTGATTTCGCTCCCTGGTACTCGAGACATCAACAATCCCACTCAAAACTAGATTGTATGCTTTTACCTTCACTGTAAGGGGCCGAACCAGTATAAACCCTATGTCTTTGTCCCGATTAACCCCTTTAAGTTTCCTAGATGTGATGGCTCCACGACTAAGTCCTTTCAGTAGGACATCTTACGTGACAATTCCACGACAGTTGGCGCCCACCGTGGGGCCAGCGCATGATGGATTTGAGTTCTTGAAGGGCAGCTTCGAAGGGCTCAAGGGATACACTGTGGGCCGGATGACCAAGAGTTGTCGTGGCAAGCTCTACATCGACGACGCGGGCTGGGGCCCCGACACCGGCTCAATTGAGTACGGGTACCGGGTCCCCTTCGGCGGAATTCACGTCTTCATGGGCAAGATCGGCGAGCCGGGCCCTGAGCCGGACATCTGCAGCGACCTCGTCGAGACGGCTCCGCGTGCGAGACCCGCCCGGGCTCTGCCAGCCGTGAAGCGTGCCTTCGTGGGATGCATCCATGGAGGACTCTCTGAAGGATCTGCATCTGCCAGTGAGACGGCCATCTATTCTGATGGTGAGTCGTCCATGGGCGAGATGGATTTTTTGTATCAACTGCAAGACGGTGGGCTTGGGGGCTGTTCCGACGGAAGTAGTATTCCGGACCTCCTTGAGCCGCCGAGCGGAGTTGGGATCTTCATGGCTGGCACGCAACCCATTCAAAACTCCAAAACTATGGCAGCAATAACCTCTAGGTCAGCGGCAGCCGGGGCAGAGGCCCTGTGCGCCCGCCGGCTCAGGTGTTGATCGATCTCATGGATAAGATGACCGCTTTGTTAGCCGCCGCGGTCAACCCGGCAGATCGAGTTCAACATGATGCGGAAGCGGCAGAGTTGAAACAAGATATAGTGCAGGCTAAAGAAGACCTGACAGTGGAAGATGTCAGGATGACCGCAAAGCGGCCGGCTCTGGACGCTCAGGCTCTGTAGATTCAGGCACAGACTTTCTGGCTCACGATTGATCAGAATGCATCCAATGAGGTCATGAGGAGAAGATATCAGAAGACTCGGTCTTGGCTCCCTCCGGTTTACGATCCTCGAAACCTCTTCGATACACCCGATGCAGGGCCCAGTAACCCGCCGGAGATAGACCGGGTTGCAGCACCCAGGGATGGAATGCCGGTTCAGCCACGTATGATGGAACCTCCTCGGATGAATACTGCTCCACCTTAGTATATACCAACACCACCGGGTCATTAGTCTAACCCGTTGGAGAACATAATTGCTGCGGCGGCACAATTGGCGACTCTCCGGTGGAGGGCGACTCTCCGACAGCGGTTGAAACTCGAAGCGTTGGCACAGCACGAGGCGTACTCATATAGCCGAGACAGGATTCATTCGACCCCTCGTCCAAGCCGGAGCCCGAGTTATAGCAGGCACATGGATTCCGCGGCCGTTTCAAGCAACGCCCGGCGCCGTAACCGGCCGGGCGGGCATGACCCGGCGCATGATGGAGCTCTTAACTTGGTTGATCAGGACAGAATATGTCAAGAGGCTGAGCGGGCGGCTCAGCGAGCGGCTTACCAGTCTTTTCTGGTTTACCCGACGACTTCTATTGAGGCAGGCGTGACCACTAGGACCAGAGGGGTCCCTTGTCTGGTGTCGTCTCTACGTAATGAGTGTTTTCCCAAGGATTTTAAGGGGCCTTGAAAGGTGCCAAACTACATGGCCGACTTACAGCCTGGGGCATGGATTGAAAGCTATGAGATGGCTATGGAGCTGCTGGAGGTCAGTGACGCTGCAATGGCCAAGTACTTCACCATGATGTTGGACGGAACGACCCGTACTTGGTTGAAGGGGCTGCCGCCTAATTTCATCGGTTCATGGGCAGAGTTAAAAGCCCGGTTCATTCAGAACGTCAAGGATACGTGCAAGCAGCCTATGTCGATTGTGGATTTGACTAATGAAAAGCAAGAGGAGGGTGAGTCTACCACCCATTGGGTATGTCGGGTCAAGGATATAATACATTCATCTGATAAGATGGATGTCGGCTCTACAGTCTTAATGTTGGAGAAAAATTGCCGTTTTGCGCCTCTGAAGATGTGGCGACTGGTTTTCCGGGTATTAATTCCCAGAAAATGGCCCTTGTGCCCATCAGCCCCAGGATAACTGTTAGCTGATGAGACACTTACTTGATACAGAAATTGCAAGCAAAAATACAAAATATGTAGTACAAGACAATTCTGGCCTGTGAGTACAACAAGTGGTTTCTAATGGTTGATGGCGGAAGCGGGTTGTGAAACATCAGTGTCTATGGGACTCCATTTCCCACGAGAACAGCTGACCAGGTTAACTCCTATCTTTGCGAGGCTGCTATCACCATTACGTGGATTCCGGGGCTGTCAACACGGTCGCTTCTTTCGGCGCAAGAAATCTGGCCAAGACAATAGCCAGGGACAAGCCAGTGAGTACTTTGAATGTACTCGCAAACATTATGAACACAGGTATAATATAATAACGATATTGCTGAAAATATTTATGCTCATGACGTCAGTCACAAATGATAAATATAACTCTGATGTGTGCAAGCATGTTAATTATGAATATGCAATAGCTTAGCAATATTAAAATTATGAAATAAATAACAAACATGCCACAGTCGGGCGTCTTAGCGACACCGCATAAAGGGCTTTAAAAGAAATGCCACAGTTGGGCGTCTGAGCGACACCACATAAAGGGCTTTAAAAGAAATGCCACAGTCGGGCGTCTGAGCGACACCGCATAAAGGGCTTTAAAAGAAATGCCACAGTCGGGCGTCTGAGCGACACCGCATAAAGGGCTTTAAAAGAAATGCCACAGTCGGGTGTCTGAGCGACACCACATAAAGGGCTTTAAAAGAAATGCCACAGTCGGGCGTCTGAGCGACACCGCATAAATGGCTTTAAAAGAAATGCCACAGTCGGGCGTCTAAGCGACACCACATAAAGGGCTTTAAAAGAAATGCCACAGTCGGGCGTCTGAGCGACACCACATAAAGTGCTTTTAAAGAAACAATCATAGTGAATATCCCGGAGGTAGAACCATCCCAGGGATATTCGATAATACCAAAAATATCACGGGTTAGTCCACGACAAAATAATAATCATCATTATCACATGTCACAAGTTGTAATATCAGTTCTGATTTAACAGTTTCACCTTCGAAGACCGACACTAAGACCGACACTTGACCCATCCCAGACTGTAATCCTTAACCATGGACACGGCTATTCGAATAGATTTAATCTCTG
Source organism: Triticum aestivum (assembly GCF_018294505.1). Classification (NCBI taxonomy): domain Eukaryota; kingdom Viridiplantae; phylum Streptophyta; class Magnoliopsida; order Poales; family Poaceae; genus Triticum; species Triticum aestivum. Next base: position 238,773,986 of record NC_057795.1, on the reverse strand, counting down.
CAGAGGGTGTACTCTTTACCCACGAGTAACGGATTTCTTTAGTCCATCGGGACTAATTCCGTCTACGGTCTTTTTGTTGAAAACACACCTAACGTGCACACACCAGCTTAACTCACACGTGTCTGGAATCACCCACGACACCTGTCAAGCAAACTCTAAGTGGGGAGGCTACAACCTCGCGTAGCATGGGATCAAATTTATATTGCGTGCTCTAAGGGGTGGCCTCCCCTCTCGGTCTCAACCGGAAACACCCATGCCCCCGGACCAGGTGGCCTGCCTACCAGCTACAACCGGTATCTTCTACCCTGGCCTCTCTATATGGTGTGTGCTAGAAAGAGGCTGACAACTTACTGAACCGTACTCTACTTGTTGTAGAGACGGGTGGTAGTACGAAACAAGTATGGGGGTTACTGGAACAAGACTCGATCTACGGTCGACTCAGGAGGTCTAAGTATTCCCTGCATGATTAGCATAATGAATATATTTCAACCAACAGAGTCACCGCTCATATTACCTTACCATGCCATACCAGACATAACCGTCCCGACGGAGACCGGCGACAAACTCATGCCTCCCCAAGACAGAGGTTTTCCCGGGTTCCTGCCGGTATGCATGTAAGGCACATGAGGATGATTATCATCACAAGTGTGATCATTTCCAACAGCATGGAAATCACTAACATGCACCCATGCATATGATCATATCACATGAAATAACAAGTTTCTCCAAAGTGAGGTGATGTTGTAAACGTGTCATCAAACACACAAAAATATTTATGCCGGGGTTCAGAATGCTTGCCTTCAATGTGTGGAAAGGCAGGGTGCATTTCAAACTCTTGAAATACTTCTCCTCTCTTCAAAAATCCTATTTTAGAAATATAAATGAATTAACACACAAAAATGAAAACAGCACAAAAAGTTGTTTGAAATTTTTTCAAATAAATCTTAAAATAAAATAGGTTAAATTTGAGAGAGGTAGGAAAAAGAATCAATTCATTTGGAGTTATATTTTAAAAGATATAGCCAGTCAAACATTTGGTCAAAATCTGTTTTTTTATAAAGAAATAAAACATAATTAAAAGAAAACGATTCGAAAATATGTACACGTCGAAGACGTATTCCGACTATACGCCTCCACTTACTCTAGCGTGGACGCGCGTGGGTCACTGATAGTGGGCCTGCCTGGCCCACTGGTCAGGTTTGACTAGCCGCCCTCCCTCCTCTTCCTCTGGCCGAACAGAGGCGGGGGCTCTGGCGATCTTCGCTGGCGTTAGGCGGCTCCTCGCGGGCATCCGAGTGCAGGGATGGATCCGCCACTCCTAGGCGGTCCTTCCGGTGGTCGTAGGGTAGCCGGGGGTGGAGGGAGTCGCCGGTGGCGAGCTCCGCGGCGGAGGAGGCATTCGGGTGGATAGTGAGTTTGGGGCTGCGGTGGTCTCCGGCCAAAATTGAGCGAGGGGTTGTGCTCGCGAGAGGAAGGGAGAGTTCTTGGTGGATAGAGTCGAGAGGGAGAGGCACTGGTGGCGATCGAATCGGCCAGGCCTTGGCGGCGACCGAACCGGCCGGACTCGGGGAAGAAGGCCTTCCCTTGCTCGACTGCTGGCCAAGGCAACACTAGGAGTATCATATGAGGTTGCTCGAGGACTCTACTGAGCTCCGGGGTCCTTATATACGCGGTGGAGGTTGGTTCCGGGGCGGTCGGCGATAAGGACGACGGCGAACCGCCTCCCTGTAGCATGGGCGACGTGGCGGCGACGAGCGCTAGAGGACGAGGCTGCGGATGAGCTCGCACTGTTCCAGGGGCAGGTGGCGAGCCGGGGTGGCTTTGGCGGTGCCGACCGTGGCAGAGGCGCGCTGCGGACGCCCGCGTGCCGCCAAAAGCTCTATCGGCGGCGCTGTTGGCTGCCAGGGCGGCTTGGCGCGTTGCTGTGAGGAGGTTAGTGCGTGGCGTGGTGCTGTAGAGCGGGCCAAAACCAGGAGGGCCAGCGTGTCGGCTCGGGCGCGGTTCGTGCAATACGCGCGCTCTGGGCGCGTCCAGTGCACGCACCGGCTCGGGCGCGGTTCGTGCAATACGCGCACTCTGGGCGCGTCCAGTGCACCCACGGAAGGTGTTCGATACAATGTCGTGGCATGTTACAGGTCACAGGTGAGATTGGCAAGCAACAGAGCTAGGTTGTTGATGGAGTGAAGCTCAGGGGACAAGGTGGTTTGGTCAGGAGACCAAGTTCACAATGCCAACAACAACTCATGTCAAATCTGGTCATGCACTCCAGGTGTTTGACAAAATGCCACAGGCACTTAGGCTTTTCTTGGAGGGGCCAAAACTACCAGTTTAGTGTCTCTTTGGATGCACAAGAGGGTGGTGAGGTTAGTTGGTGAAAAGCACAAACTTGCTAGTGCAAGTTTTGCAGAACTTCACATCTGGACATAAGGTGAATGGCATTATTTCATGAACCAAAAATATGCCAATGGTTGCATGCTCTTGGACTTAGGGGTTTAGCATGGAGGACTACAAGTGGGGAAAAGAGTCTAGGGCCAAAGAGCAAGAAATAATATGGATGCTGTACAAACCATCATGATGGACCAGAATGAAGATTAGGTTAATTTACTCAAAATTTTCAAAGAACGTCATTGGGTCTTTGTATATAATGGAATCATATGCTGCTACTGACATCCCATAATTTTGGTGGAAGCTAGAAACAAATATTTAAAAGGGTTGTAGTGCAAAGTTGCCGACTGGAATAGAGAGGAAAAACATGTGTAGCACTCAAAATATGTAGTGAATGAAATATATTATTGCACACAAGTGATCTAGAGACATCACATGACATCTCCAAATTTTGGTTGGATTTTTAGTTAAATTTATCAAATGGTTGTAGTTCAAAGAGAGCTCCAAAACTTAAAACAAGTCATTTTAATGAATATAGCTCAGGGTGAAATAATTTAATAAATAAATCTACTGATTGAGAGATGTTTTTAAAGAGAGGGCATAAAAGTCCAAAATGTTTTGGAAGGATCCACTTGGGAAAAATTCCTTCATATGAAAGGAAAAGTTTTGAAATCAACAGAGATATACTTGCAGGCAAAAATTTTAAATTCTTGGCAAAATTTTAATAACTAAAACCTGGTTAAATTTTTGGGATGATATAGAAGATGAAGCTGGGACGACTCAAGCGCGATTGTAATGACATGGTCCAGCTGATGGCAGCTCTAGTCAAATACGCTGACTCTGATAGTACCAAGGATCCCGAGTCTGATGGTGAGAAGACAGGGAAGGGAAAGAAGAATGGCAACGCCAAGGGGCCTCAGCATAGCCCGACAAATCAAGGAGGTAATAATAAACGTAAGGCTGACGGTAGCTTGGAGTTTTTGGCTAACACCAATGCGTAGGGCAACAATCAACGACGCAAGGGGAGACCACCTCCTCGGTCCGGCGGGTCAAGCCCCACGCTTGAGTAGTTACTGAATGAGCCCTGTCCAAGGCATGGCACTCAGCATAAGCCGGCCACTCACCTATGCAAGGACTGTACGATCATGAAGGCGTTCAAGAATTCCAACATGTTCGACGGTAGTCATGGGCAGGGCGACGGCTCAGGGGGCGGCGGCTTTGATGGCCTGGGCGGCGGTTCAAATTCCAATTTTCAAAACCATCAAGGTAATCAAGGTGGTTATAACCAGCAATCTGGCCAGGGAGGTCAACAGCAGCAGGGTGGATATCAGAGTAATCCAAAGCAGCTGAATAGTGGACAATATCATGTATTTACCACTAGTTTGTGCAAACGGGACCAGAAGCTTCATAAGAGGGCTGTGAACGCTGTTGAGCCGGCAGTTTCTCATTATTTGAGATGGTCTGAGCAGCCTATTCTTTGGAGTAGGGAAGATCACCAACCTAGGGTTGACAATCCGGGTCACTTGGCCTTGGTGGTGGCACCTTAGGTTGGTGGATACAAATTCACTAAGGTGCTCATGGATGGAGGCAGTAGCATCAATATCCTCTATTATGAGACTTTTTGCTGCATGGGTTTAACTGACAAAAATCTCAAGACTTCCAACACTATTTTTCATGGAGTGGTCCCTGGTAAGTCGGCGTACCTAGTGGGTAAGATTCAGCTAGAGGCAACCTTTGGAGATGAGCATGATTCTAGGGATGAGAAATTAACCTTTGAGGTGCTCAAAATCAAGAGCCCGTATCATGCCTTGTTAGGACGGCCGGCTTATGCCAAGATCATGGCACGGTTGTGTTATGTTTACTTTCAGCTCAAGACACTGGGTCATAAAGGCACCATCATAGTGCATGGAAGTAGGAAGATAACCTTGGAATGTGAGGAAGGCGATGCTGCTTATGCTGAATCTGTTTGTGCGATAGAAGAGTTGAAGTTCTACAAGGATAAGGTTGACCCAGCAGACATGACGTCTTTGAAGAAGCCAACCACAGAGCATGAGCGGTAATGATGTTTAAGTCGGCCGATGATACTAAGCTTGTTGATTTTGTTCCAGGCGACTAATCCAAACAGTTCAGTATCAGTGCCAATATGGATCCCAAATAGGAAAGTGCGCTCATCGAGTTCATTCGTCAGAATCTGGACATCTTTGCATGGAAACTTTCTGACATGCCAGGTGTACTGAGAGAACTTGCTGAGCACACTCTTAATATTGTTCCAAAGTTTAAGCCGGTCAAGCAGTTTCTTCGGCGATTCAATGAAGAGAGGCGTAAGGCCATTGGCGAGGAAGTGGCCCGGCTCTTGGCGGCCGGGTTCATTTTTGAATCCAGAATGGTTGGCTAATCCGGTGATGGTTCTTAAGAAGAACGACACTTGGCGTATGTGTGTGGATTACACGGATTTAAACAAGCTTGTCCGGCTGATCATTTTGCTCTCCCTCGTATTGATCAAATCATTGATACTACGGCGGATTGAGTGTTTGAGATTTTTGGATGCTTATTCTGGTTATCATCAGATCAAAATGGCGGTTAAGGACCAGGAGAAGACGGCTTTTATTACTTCGTTTGGAGCCTTCTTCTATGTGTCTATGCCTTTTGGTCTTAAGAGTGCCCAAGCGACTTATCAGTGATGTGTGCAGAATTGTCTTTACAATTAGATTGGGTGCAATGTTCATGCTTATGTGGACGACATTGTGGTGAAATCCAGAGAGAAAGAGACCTTGATAGATGATCTGAAGGAGACCTTTGATAATCTCCAGGTTTAAAAGATGATGCTTAACCCGCCAAGTGCGTTTTTGGTGTCCCAGCAGGCAAGCTTTTAGGTTTTCTGGTTTCCAACATAGGCATTGAGGCTAACCCGGAGAAGATCAAGGCAATCACCTCTCTGGCTAAGCCGGTGTGCATCAATGATGTTCAGCGTTTGGCCTGTCATATTGCTTCTTTAAGCCGGTTCATAAGCCGGTTACGTGAGAAGCTATAACACTGTATCAAATGATGAAGAAGACAGATGACTTCATCTGGAGTGATGCTCCTAACGCTACCTTTGAAGATTTGAGGATATAGCTAGCTGAGCAGCCGGTCCTTGCTGCTCCCATTGGTAAGGAGCCATTATTATTATATGTGGTTGCGAACACGCGAGCTGTTAGTGTGGCCATCATGGTGGAGCGCAAGGAGGCTGGCAAAGAGCATCCGGTTCAACGGCCGGTTTACTACATCAGTGAGGTGCTTATTGAGTGCAAGCAAAGGTATCCACATTGGCAGAAACTCGTTTATGGGGTTCATGGCAAGCCGGAAGCTTAAGCAATATTTCCAAGGTCATCCCATCACTGTGGTCAGTTCTGTTCCTTTAGGAGATATCATCCAAAATAGAGAGGCCACAGGACGAGTCGCCAAGTGGGCCATTGAACTTGGGCCTCACGGTTTAAAGTATGTGCCACGCACTGCTATCAAGTCTCAAGCATTGGTGGACTTCATCAATGATTGGACAGAGCTGCAGATGCCTGAAGAGAAGCCAGACAACACATATTGGACTATTCGGTTTGATGGGTCCAGGAAACTGGAGGGCTCGGGGGCTGGAGTTGTTTTAGCTTCCCCTCGAGGTGACAAATTTTGTTATGTGCTATGGTTGATGTTTCCCTGTACTAACAATGCAGCTGAGTATGAGGCCTTACTCCATGATCTTCAGATGTCTAAGGAGATGAACTTAAGCCGGGTAAGGTGCTTTGGCGACTCAGATTTGGTGGCTCAACAAGTATCAGGCAAGTGGGATTCCAAGGATCCTCTCATGGCGGCTTATCACCGTGAAGTTGATGCCATTGCTGGACATTTCAAGGGTTACCAAGTGGAGCACACTGACCGCAGAAAGAACGAGGTGGTTGATGCGTTAAGCCGGCTGGGCTCTCAGCGTAAGCCGGTGCCGCCTAATACTTTCTTGGATATTCTGCATAACCCTTCTGTCAAGTTACCTACAGAGGAAGACTTGGCTGTTCCTGACCCAGAAGCACAATTGGTGGCAGCTCTTCACGTCATCCCAAATTGGACAGTGCCATACTTGGCTTACATGACCCAGGGCGAGTTACCCGAGGATGAAACCTTGGCCAGGCAAATAACCCGGCGGTCCAAGTCAATGACAATTGCCAATGGCGAGCTGCATCATCACAGTGTCGCTGGGGCATTTCAGCGTTGCGTCTCTCCTGTAGAAGGTTAAGAAATTCTTCGTGAGATTCATGAAGGAGATTGTGGCCATCATGCAGGGTCAAAATCCCTTGTAGACAAGACTTTCCGTCATGGATTTTATTGGCTGACGGCTCATGCTGATGCAAAGGATCTGGTCAGTAAATGTGTCGGTTGTCAGAAGTTCTCGAGACGTGCTCACGTGCCGGCTCAAGAGTTGAGGATGATTCCAATTACTTGGTCATTTGCAGTCTAGGGGCTTGACATGGTTGGGCCTTTCAAAAGGTCCAAAGATAAAAAGACCCACCTCTTGGTGACGGTTGACAAATTTACAAAGTGGGTTGAGGCAGAGCCATCTAGTAAGTGTGATGCTGCCACGGCGGTTCAGTTCATGAAGAAGGTGATATTTCGCTTTGGCTTTACACACAGCATTATAGCTAACAATGGTACTAATCTGTCTAAAGGCGGCATGGAAGAATTTTGTCAGCGTGAGCATATTCGGCTTGATGTTTCATCAGTGGCTCACCCCCAATCCAGGGTCAAACTGAGAGAGCCAATCAGGAAATCTTGAAAGGCATCAAGCCCCGGCTTTTGGTCCCCTTGCAACGGACGCCGGGTTGCTGGGTTGAGGAGTTACCCTCTGTGTTATGGAGCATTAACACTACTCCTAACAGATCTAAGGGTTATACACCTTTCTTCATGGTCTATGGAGCTGAGGCAGTTCTCCCTAGCGACATTCGTCATGACTCGCCTCGTGTGGCGGCTTATGTTGAAGCGAACAATGAACAGGCGCGTCAGGATGCTCTTGACCTGTTAGATGAACAGCGGGACTTGGCAGCAGCTCGCTCGGTGATTTACCGGCAATACTTGCACCGATATCACAGCCGCCGGGTTAAGTATGGGAAGGGCCCTTTGCGGTCAGCAAGAACTTGAATAGCGGGTCATATTACATTATCGATGTTCGAGAGCGCAAAGACTCACGTAAGTCGGAGGAAGAGACCCGCTGGCCGTGGAATATCGCTCATCTTTGGCCTTACTACACATGAGCCACCGGCTCTCATGATGTACTTATTTTGATGATGTATATATTATGATAAGTAATAAAGCAGGACCTCTGTCCTTTCTCATCCTCAAAGGTAATATGTCATTGTCATTGTCATTTCAAATGATCACTTGGATGCTGATCGTATTTGAATCTAGCTTGACCCGCTTGATCCGGCTTATGATCGTATGTGAATCTAGTCGTTAAACCTTATGATCACTAGGGGGCTTCCTGTTCAAACATAGGTCGTATTCGAACCAAAGAGAACATAGCTACCGGTACCCTCTTGATCAGCACACTACCAAGCTCACTAGGGGGCTTCTTGATCGTATTCGAATCATAGCTCAACCCCTTTTGGGAACCGACTTTGATCGTATTCGAATTAGAGTTGTTAAAAAACTCTCAAGGTCATTAGGGGGCTTCCTGTTCAAACATAGGCCGTATTCGAACCAAAGAGAACATAGTAGTTGGTACCCTCTTAATGGGCGCAACACCAAAGCCACGGGGGATACATGATCGTATTCGAATCCTAGCTTAACCCCTTTGGAACGGTTTACTAATCGTATTTGAATCAGAAGCCTTGAATTTTTTACATTCTATTTGGTTTAAGTTTTATTTGAAAGCAACCTTTCTTTTGACTTGAGACTTGTTGTTCAAAGATCTAAGTGCCAGCATGGATTAAATTTAACCCGGCTTGATTTTGGAAGGTAAGTCGTCAATATATGAGAATCATCGTATATTTGGGGGTATTGGTTTCCAAAGATTGGGTCGTCACACTTACTGTTCGGGTCATTTAAACCGGCAGTACAGATCAAAAGATCACAGGTATGATATTATAGTTGTGTTTCAAAATTATATGTCATAACAGGCTTATCTGTGATTCTTTTTCCATCTTAATAGTTATATATCAAGATATTATAACCCGCCTTGCGGTAAACCACCAAGGGATCTTGTGATCTATTTCTGTGTGCAGGTCAGTTAAAAGACTTGATCAAGCATAAGGAAAACAGATGATAAGTATAACACGGGTGAATATAAGATGGCGGCTTAATATTATTAAGCATCAAAACATGCACGATGGCACGACAAAACAAAGTTATTTCTACTCTATTACATGACTCCCCGAATCTGAATGGTTAAGATTGTTTTTTCAGCATGTCACATGTATGAGCCGCCTGGTGGATTAATTCTCGTGTTAACCTGAAGCATCCGGGTCAGCCCTCTCCGCTTCTTTGCCCTATTCCCTTTCCTGTAAGGTTGATGATGACCAATCAATGCCATTCAAAGCTTCAAATTCAGCTTCATCATCAATTAGTCTGGCCGAGTCAACTTCAGGGGCGAAGGTATGCTTACGGAGTGGAGGGATCAGGCTGGTCACTTCATAATGTGGCGTGGGAATTCTCTGATTCTCCGTGTCATAACCGGGCTGGTACTTTGTGAGATCTGCTTCATCATCTATCTGGGTAGCCACAGGGCGTATCTCCTTCACACAAGTGGTGATGTCTTCCAGGTCAAAGGGAGTGCCATCCTCCTTAAAGCTTGGAAACTAGTGGCGATGTCGGCCGGGTCTAACTCCGATACCCAAGCTTTGGCCCGGCTGAAGGCAGCCACGGCTCCGGCTCTTGCAGACGATCGCCTCAATTCAGTGAATTGCTGGGGCAGCGTAGAAAGTTTCCTTAGCACATCTACCAGGAGTGTGGGCACTTCATTGGACAGGGCCACTGTGGCTAAGGCACGCTGAGACCCGGTGTAGAGTTGTTCCACCAGCGTGTAAACCGCCTTCAGCTTGATCAGCATATCTTGGTTAAGATTTGAACTTATGGGTCCTGCGTAAGCAATTTCAGGTGAGTTAATGACAAAGTTATATGATCACTACAAAGATTCACATATTTGACACTTGCAGGGCGACTTACCAAAGATTGCTGAGACCATCTAAGAGACATGGCGCTTTAAGCCGGATAATTCGGCGGTCGCCTCTTTAAGAGCCGCCTCTGCCTTCTCAGCTCGATTGATCAAAGCAATCTTTTTGTCAGCCCAGGCCTTTTTCTCCATTTCAAAGTCTTTTTTCAGTGTCTCTTGTTCAGAAATACTGAATTCAAACTTGGAGTTGGCTCTCTGGGTTTCTGTCTCTTGTGCTTCCAGGCGGTTCTTCAAATCAGATACTTCAGATTCAAGTTGACTGGTGGTGGCCCGTACAAATACCGAGTCAAAGTCATGATTATATCATACAATATTAAGTCCCAAGCCTTTTGCAAGCAACAACACTTGGCACTTGGGGGCTAATGTCTACTGAAGAATTTTGCTTAAAGTGGCGTTTCATGACAGTAAGTCCCAAGCACTTTGCAAGCAAGAGTACTTAGCACTTGGGGGCTAATGCATATTGCTGCTCTAACCTTTCAAGTACTTTATTCTATAAAACCACATGAAGGACCGGCTCAACCATGCTGGTTAAGCCGCCCCTTGGGGACTACGACGTAAGCCGGATTTATTACATATTTTGATGTCGCTAAGTTTGTTTCTAAGTCTACAACATATTGATCATAAGCAATAGACTTGGGGGCTAGCATAGTAAGGATAAATGAGTACAGAAAAAGGATGGTACCTCAAACTTCTGGTGCATCTGCTTCACCATGTCAATTTCGATGTCACGACTGCTATGCACTTGGCTCATATAGCCAGAAAAGACTTCTCCAGTACTCATGTCAGTATAATCAGCAACGTCAAGCTTGACCCGGTAGCGTTCCAGAAGCTTCTCCTTGGCGGAACACTTGGCCAACACGGTTGGCCTTCCCAGCTCAGCAAAGCCAATCTTGGTGATCTCGATATCACGGTCTTGATGATCATCCGTTCTGACCGGGCTAGGGACTTCCGGGTTTTCAGAGCCATCGGCGGCTCGCTCGGCAGGCGGGTCAGCGTTGGGTGTTGGCGTGTCATGAGCTGGCTCAGGTGGAGGATCATGAGTTGAGGTTTCAGGTGCGGTTGTTCCAAGTTCCGGCTCTATCAAGATCGACTCTTCGACCGGCTTGTTCTTCTTCATCTGTTTGCTGGGCTTTGCTTTTCCGCTGCGTAAGATCAAAAGGTCAGTGCAAATAGATAATTGAAATGAACACAGGATAAGAAAATCATCATTACCTTGGAGCGGTCTTGAAAGCCGGCAAGGTGGACTACATTGACTCGCCGGAAGAAGGTGAAGTTTCCTGATAATTCGAGTCAGAAGAATTGAGTGGTTGACGAGTGAGACCCGCCAAAGGATAAAAGGGATTTAAATCGGAGGTGACCTTGTTCTGACGCTTCCTTGATGGGTTAGGTAAGCCGGAGGAGAGTTCAACATCCTTGCTGGTCCCGGTCTGCCTCCGGCTCTCACGAATTTGTCGCTTCAAAAGAAATTGAGGATCTTGATAAGCTAAGGGATGTGAAAATCTTACTTTCCGGGTTACTCTTCAGATTTTCTGTCTTCGCAAAGGCTCGGAGTTGGAGGAAATGATAGTTACCTCTTCATCCTTGCCATGGCTTGTTCCAGTGTCCTCCTGCTGATAATCAGTATCAATAAGATGGTTGAAAAAGGAGCCAAGAGAGTCAAGGGCTACCTCCGACTCAAAAGAATCTTCTAGCGGAAGCAAGTTAGAGGCGGTGGCTTTCTTGCCCTTCTTCTTTGCAGCCTCTTTCCTGGCGGCTCTCTTGGCCTTCCCGGCCTTCTTCGCAGCTTCATGATCATATTTAACCTTCCAGAATTTGTCACCAGCCTTTGAAAATTAGCAAAGGTAAAAGTATAGGTAAAAACATCAAAAAAAACAAAAAAGGCAATTTATTCAGATGGGCGGCTTACCGCTGGAGTCGGGTTAGCTTCGCAGAAGGGGCTTAAGCTCACCTTACCACAATCTGCTAAGCTCTCGTTCAAAAGTGACTTTGTCATATCGTTGATGACATCTTTAGGCAAATCATCAGGGCTGTGCCGCAGAGGGTCATCTTTCTTGCCTGTGTAGGTGCAGATCAGGCCGGGGCGGCGGCTCAATGGAATAACCCGCCAGGCAAGCCAAACCCGGACTAAATCGATGCCATTTAGCTCGTTCCCCAGAAGAGCCTTGATCTTAGCCAGGGTGGGGGCGAGCATCTTGCGTTCGGAGGCTATTATCTTGTCAGGAAGTGGATGTTTGGACTCCAGGCGCAGAGCACGAAAGCCGGGCAGAGGATTTTCATCAGCCGGAGAAGTCTCTTGACAATAGAACCATGTATGATTCCAGTCTTTGGGATGACTCGACGGGTTGGCATACGGAAAAATTACGTCTCTCCGACGTTGGATTGAGACACCGCCAAGTTCCAAGCTTTGGTCGTTGGCACACTCATTCTGGCGGTTCAAGTAAAATAGCTCTCTGAAGAGTAGTATGTTGGGTTCTTCTCCAAGATATACTTCACTGAACACTTGAAAATTGCAAATCTTAGACACGGAGTTGGGTCCGATGTCTTGAGGACGGAGCTCAAAGAAGTGCATGACGTCTCTAAAGAATTTTGAGCCGAGTGATGAAAAACCTTGGTTCATGTGGTCCATGAAAACGATAACTCCTCCCGCTTTGGGTTGAGGAATTTCCTCCTCCGGGTCAGGAGCACGATAGGACATGACTTCCTTCTTCGGCAGATAGCCGGTCTTTACAAAGTCATCCAGTGTACTGTCTGTGACGATGGATTTGACCCAGTTGCATGAAGTGGGTGCTTTCGGTGCCATTGTGATGAAAGCCTAAGCCAGAGTAAAAATTCCCGGTTCAAATTTAAGCCGGAGAGAAATATTTCAATGCATATTCAAGATGGCGGCTTATAAAGGGGCCTAATGGTATAAGGCTAATTATGTTAGATTATTTAAGCTGCCATGAGCACCATAAGCAGTTAATTTATCTTAATCCGCCATGGGCGGTCCAGAGTATCAATTGAGCATTGCCTTTTTAAACCGGTGAGAAGAGTCGCCATGACTAGGTGGATATAACAGATACATGTTTTTTCCTAAGTGTTGCATAAACAAGTTTTGCATATTGCAGCTATTATTTTGGATCAAACAGCTGCTCAGAAAAGAAAATATTCTGGACCTAAAAACAAAGTACAAAGGAGTTCATCGGTCCTAAAGAGGCCTTTGTACAAGCAAAAGGGATCTACTAGCATCTGAAATGGATGCGAAACTACTACTGCATGAGTTTTATACTTCTTTTAGATCAAAAGAGGCTGCGGTGGAGAAACTACAAAGAATCCGTGATGAAGAGCGAAGAACATAGAAGAACTAGCAAACCCTAATGTGGATCTAAGGTGCGAAAAGGCAAAGACTTACGGACGCAGATCTTCTGTGGAGAGTCGCCGCCGTTCTGTGGACAAACTCAGGTTGATGCAGCGGCCGAGGTCGAGGAAGACGAAGTGCGCTGCGGTGGCGGCGGAGCTTGAGCAGGAGTAGGGTTGCGAGAGGAAGAAGATGAGGAAAGAGGAGAATGAGAAGAGACCTAGTCGTGCCTATTTATAAGGGAAGGCTGATAAGTGGTCGCGAAAAACGAGGAGGCTGAAGACATAGCTATCCAACTACAAGGACGCCTCAATTTTTGGGATGTCATTAAGATAAAAGATCCGTTGAGATATGTTGGACAAAACATGCAGTAATGGCAGATGATGTCATGGCAGGTTACCACAAATCTGAAGGATGACGTCATGGCGGGTTACAAACATTTCATAAGCAAGGAACAAAAGATTTTTCTTAAAGTATCAAAGATTGACATGAGCCAGTTCAAATCAATCTGGGGCCTAATGTTGGGGATATAACTATCAGGTATGACCCGCCCAGGATGGGCCCGGTTATACCTATGAGTACTCGTGAAGCCTAAAGCCAAGCTTCAAGATGGTGGTTCAGTAAGGGCCCAAAGCCCAGAGGCGACTTAAGGACCATAGAGATAAACCACCATAGGTACATGACTTGTATTGTAAGGCAAGAATAGATAAGAGACCGAGCCGGACACTGTTTATGAGCCGGCCGGGACTCTATGAGCTGCTAGGCGTCGACCTCTGTATATAAAGGGACGACCCGGCGGTGGTTCAAGATATGTAACATTAGATGAAGAGCTAGGTCAAGCGATTTCGCTCCCTGCTACTCGAGACATAAGCAATCCCACTCAAAACTGGATCGTAGGCTTTTACCTTCGCCGTAAGGAGCTGAACCCGTATAAATCCCGTGTCCTTTGTCCCGATTAGCCCCTTTAAGTTTCCTAGTTGTGATGGCTCCATGACTAAGTCCTTTCACTAGGACATCTGACGTGACAATTCCACGACAAGACCACTGTAAAAAAGACCGTGGATAGGCGAACCACTAGACGTCGAATCCTTATCTCATATCATGCATCTATTGGAAAGAAAAAACTAGAGCTATTTGAATTCCCACCTATAAAACTCCCGAAACTTTCTGGTTATGCAATCTGGTGTTGGGGATACAGGGGAAGCTATAAATATCTCACCCAAACTAACAATACCTTCAACCAAGCTATATCCATCCGTCAACACATAACCAAGAAAATTCCAGAAATCGTGTACCTCAACCTTCGAAAAGCATCTGTTATACTAGCTATGGCAATACTCCCAAACTCCTGCCAAGTACTGGGTGGCGTCGAGGTTATCTTACCACTAGCTGCATAAAAGAGATTTTCGATGTCGGTGAAACTCAGGTATTCCAGAACTGCAATGATAAAATTGTGACCACAACACCTCGGAGCTCAACTCCCCGGGACACTGCCACAACCCCTAAATGTCAGGAGGCACCAAGAACAATGTTCTCATCACAAGAATATCAGAACAATCCCAAGATACCCGCATGATCCTAAAAAAATTAGTGAAATTTGAGAAGAGAAAAAACAAAACATCTACATCAGGAGGCCCCACCAGAGTGACGAAGGGACTGAGGAGTAAAAAGAATCCTACTCTCTAATATATATAATCCTAAGACTCAAAACATTTTTGTTCTAGACTCAACAATGTCAGCGATTCGATCAAGCAGGGGGCTCCTAAGTCGGGGATGGCTCTGATTACCAACTTGTAACGCCCACGATGCGGCTATATCTCCCACGTGTCGAGGCACGACTTAGAGGCATAACCGCATTGTGGTTTTGTTGCAAGAAGGGTCATCTTCACACATTCCCATGTAATGAACAAGAAGGGGATAAAGAGAGTTGTCTTACAATCGCCACTTCACGCAAGGATCATATAATTCATACATCATTAGGAGTACACACATAGTCCAGCGACGGACAAAACCAAACGAAAAGAAGATAGCCCCAAATGCTAGATCCCCGATCGTCCCAACTGGGCTCCACTACTGATCATCAGGAAATGAAACATAGTAACGACCAAGATCCTGGTCGAACTCCCTACTGAGCTCGGTTGCATCACCTGCAATGGTATCATCGGCACCTGCAACTGTTTGGTAGTATGTTGTGAGTCACGAGGACTCAGCAATCTCAGAACCCGCGAGATCAAGACTATTTAAGCTTATGGGCAGGATGTGGTGATGAGGTTGAGTTGCAGCAATTGATAAGCAAAATATGGTGGCTAAAGGCGAGTACAAGAGTAAGGAGAGAAACTACACAACGGTCGTCATCTAGAAGTGATCAAGAAGTGATCCTGAAGACTACTTACGTTCAAACATAGCCCAAATCGTGTTCACTTCCCGGACTCCGCCGAAAAGAGACCATCACGGCTACACACGCGGTTGATGTAGTTTAATTAAGTCAAGAGTAAAGTTCTCTACAACCGAATATTAATAAATTCCCATCTGCCACATAACCACGGGCACGGCTCTCGAAAGTTTATACCCAGCAGGGGTGTCCCAACTTAGCCCATCATAAGCTCTCACGATCAAGGAAGGATATTCCTTCTCCCGGAAAGACCCGATCAGTCTCGGAATCCCGGTTACAAGACATTCGACAATGGTAAAACAAGACCAGCAAGACCGCCCGTATGTGTCGACAAATCCCGATAGGAGCTGCACATATCTCGTTATCAGGGCACACCAGATGAACACTACGTACAGCTAAAACCAGCCCTCAAGTTTCCCCGAGGTGACACTACAAGTGGCTCTAGTTCGGACCAACACTTAGAGAAGCACTGGCCCGGTGGGTTAAATAAGGATGACCCTCGGGTCTATAACTCCGAAGGGAAAGTTAGTAGGTTGTTAGGAAAATGTAAAACCAACGTTGGGCCTTGCCGGAGGAGTATTATTCAAAGCAAACTGTCAAGGGGTTCCCATAAACCTGACCACGTAAGGAACGCAAAATCAAGGAACATGACACCGGTATGACGGAAACTAGGGCGGCAAGAGTGGAACAAAACACCAGGCATAAGGCCAAGCCTTCCACCCTTTACCAAGTATATAGATGCATTAATTAAAATAAGAGATATTGTGATATCCCAACATAAACATGTTCCAACATGGAGAAATCTTCAACTTCACCTACAAGTAACAACGCTGTAAGAGGGGCTGAGCAAAGCGGTAACATAGCCAAACAGCGGTTTGCTAGGAAGGGTGAAAAGGTTAGAGGCTGACATGGCAATATGGGAGGCATGGTAAACAAGTGATAGGTAGCGCAACATAGCGATAGAACGAAGCAACTAGCAAGAAAAGATAGAAGTGATATCTAGCGTAATGGTCATCTTGACTGAGCTCCTGCAAGGAAGAAGAACGAGTCCAAGAAGAAGACAAACGGACGTAGTCGAACGAATCCTCACAACTCCGGAACGAAACCGAAGCTAACGAGAGAAGCAACCCGGAAAGAAGCAAACAACATGGTAAACCAACAAGCATAAGCATGGCATGATGCACAAACAAGTATGATGCATGTTCGGTTTAAAGAGGCATGGCATGGCAATGTGCAACAAACAATACTACAAACTAAGTGGAACTCAATATGCAACGAGTTGTATATTGACGAAACACCACATTCAAATATTTGGTTCACTCTCGGTTATGTACCCAACAATATTAAATGTTATTAACATGGCAAGGGGTGAAGCATAAGTAAACTAACTATTTAGGCAAGTTTAAATGAGGCCGGAAACAACAAACAACAATTCCGGAAAATCCCCATATGCATATTTCGAATTTGGTACCGTTCTGCCCTAAAACATATTTTAATGTTGTTAAACAGTAAAACCAAGTGCACCAAGTTAAGATATGCATTTTTCCACCTCATTTACATATAAAGTTTATTAAAATTGGAGCTATGGTTATTTAGTTATGAAATAAATCATTTTAGCATGGAATTTGAGAAAATTTAAACAAAGAACATTTCAAACATGGATGAAAGTTGCATATTATGAAACTAGATGAAAAACTAAGCATTTTACATATATATAAAATGTTTTAATCTGATGCACGTTTCATGAGTTATTAATGCATTAAGAACATGGGGTTTTCTGCAAAACAGGCACTCGCTGGATAATTAGACAAATTCGCAGCAGCAAAAAAAACACTACGGGCCGAATCTGGCTGGCCCAACAGGAGCATACAGAGGGCGGGGGCTTCTAAGCAGGCCTCATGGGCCGGTTGGTGGAGAGGGAAGGCCGGCAGGCGCGCACTGGGCCTGCGTTGCTAT
The DNA here is from genome assembly GCF_018294505.1 of Triticum aestivum. Lineage (NCBI taxonomy): Eukaryota > Viridiplantae > Streptophyta > Magnoliopsida > Poales > Poaceae > Triticum > Triticum aestivum. Next base: position 238,756,730 of record NC_057795.1, on the reverse strand, counting down.
GACCCAGCCGACGCTCACGGTCAACGGGGACCGAATCGAGCATCTCCTGACGCGGAAGAGAACGAACAAGGCGGCGGCACTAGAAGTAGAGTCTTCACGGGCATGTGCTGGGTCTTGGCGACGGTGGGGCATCTCCGGCAAGGCGAAGACGGGGCGGTGGAACTTGGCGCGGCGGTGAAACGGATCTAGATGGAGGAGGGGCCGACGCGCGCTGGGACCAGTATGGGGTCAACGCGGGCGCCTCACTTGGGTTATTGGCAGAGGAGGTCCAGGACGAGTCCTACAGCGGATGCGCCCTCCACCAAAGGAGCTCAAGTGGCGGCGCGAGGTAGGGAACGAAGCGAATGGCTGGATCCGGGAGCGGGGCGGCGGCGTCTTGGGCTCCTGGTGGCCGAGCGGCTGGATGCAGCGAACGGGCAGCCATCCATGGCGTCTTGGTCCTACGCAGAGAGAGAGAGAGAGAGAGAGAGGAGATAGAGAGAGAGAGAGAGAGATAGAGGGAGAGGGAGAGGGAGAGGGAGAGGGAGAAGGAGAGAGAGAGAGGGTAGACATGACGGGGAGGAGGAGGCGCAAGAGAAGGCAGGGTGAAGGTGGTGCTCATCTGAGGCGGCGACGGTGAGGTTGTTGTTGCTGCTGCTAGGACGGCAGGGGCACAAGGCCATGGGCGCTCGTGTTCGTGGAGGCAGGGGAGCTTGGAGCCCCGGGCCTGGATCGAGGGATCGGTGTTGGATCGATGGATGGAGCTGCTGGCTAGATGGGTGGATCGAAGAGAGGCCGGGGTTGGCCCGACGGGGAATTCCAGGGAGAGGAGTGCTACGTCTTGAGCTTGCGTTGGTTTTCCTTGAAGAGGAAAGGGTGATGCAGCAATAGTAGCGTAAGTATTTCCCTTAGTTTTTGAGAACCAAGGTATTAATCTAGTAGGAGGCTCCTCAAAAGTCCCACGCACCTACACAAACAAACAAAGAACTTGCAACCAACGCAATAAAGGGTTTGTCAATCCCTTCACGGGCACTTGTGGAAGTGAGACCTGATAGAGATAGTATAATAAGATAAATATATTTTTGGTATTTTATGATATATATTGGAAAAATAGAGATGCAAATAAAAGTAGATTGAAAGCTTATATGATAAAATATAGACCCCGGGGCCATAGGTTTCACTAGTGGCTTCTCTCAAGATAGCATAAGTATTACGGTGGGTGAACAAATTATTGTCGAGCAATTGCTAAAAAGGAGAATAATTATGAGATTATCAAGGCATGATCATGTATATAGGCATCACGTCCGCGACAAGTAGACCGACTCTTGCCTGCATCTACTACTATTACTCCACACATCGACCGCTATCCAGCATGCATCTAGAGTATTAAGTTCATAAGAACAGAGTAACGCATTAAGAAGGATGACATGATGTAGAGGGATAAACTCATGCAATATGATATAAACCCCATCTTTTTATCCTCGATGGCAACAATACAATACGTGCCTTGCAACCCCTATTGTCACTGGGTAAGGACACTGCAAGATTGAACCCAAAGCTAAGCACTTCTCCCATTGCAAGAAAGATCAATCTAGTAGGCCAAACCAAACTGATAATTCAAAGGGACTTGCAAAGATAACTCAATCATACGTAAAAGAATTTAGAGGAGATTCAAATATTTCTCATAGATAAACTTGATAATAAACCCACAATTCATCGGATCTCGACAAACACACGGCAAAAAGAGTTACATCAAATAGATCTCCCAGATGATCTAGGAGAACATGGTATTGAGATCCAAAAAGAGAGAAGAAGCCATCTAGCTAATAACTATGGACCCGAAGGTCTATGGTAAACTACTCACAACTCATCGGAGGGTGTCGTGGAATTGTCACGGCAGATGTCCTAGTGAAAGGACTTAGTCGTGGATCCATCACAACTAGGAAGATTGAAGAGGTTAATCGGGACGAAGGACACGCGGTTTATACTGGTTCGTCCCCTTACGGTGAAGGTAAAAGCCTACATTCCAGTTTTGAGTGGGATTGCTTATGTCTTGATAACCAGGGAGCGAATCGCTGACCTAGCTCTCGAGTTGATGTTACTTGCCCTGAACCGCCGCCGGGTCATCCCTTTATATGCAGAGGCCGACGCCCAACGATTCTATAGAGTCCCGGCCGGCTCATAAAGAGTGTCCCGCTCGGTCTCCTAACTATTCTTGCCTTACAATACAAGTCACGCATACATGGCGGTTTATCACTATGGGCCTTAAGTCGCCTCTGGGCCATGGGCCTTTAACTAAACCGCCATCCATAACTTGGGTCTTGGGCTTCACAAATATTTGCAAGTATGACCCGGCCCCTCCTCGGCAGGTCATATCAATAGTTATATCCCCAACATTAGGCCCCAGATTTGATTTGAACTGGTTCATGTCAATCTTTGACACTTAAGGAAAAAATCTTCTGCCTTTATGAAGTTTTTGTAACCCGCCATGACGTCATCTTCTGGATTTGTGGAACCCGCCATGACGTCACCTGTCATAAAAGTGCGTTTTATCCAATATATCCCAATGGATCTTTGTCTTGATGACCATCCCGAAAATCTAGGCGTCCTTGCAGTTGAATAACTTTTGTTTTCGGCCTCCTCGTTATTCACGCTCTTTAGTGGCCCTTCCTTATAAATAGACCCGACTAGGTCTTCCTTCATTCTTCCCGTTTTGCATATTCTTCCTCTCGCCCCCATCTATTACTAGAGCTCCGCCACCGTCGCCATAGCGCACCTCGTCTCCGTCGAGCTTGGCCGCTGCATCGACCTGACTTTGACCGGAGAACGGCAGCCTCCCTCCTCCGCAGATCTTCCGCAGTAAGTGTTTCCCCTTTCCGTGCCATAGATCTACGCTAGGGCTAGCATGTTCCTTTGTACAGCGCGTAGTTCATCTGAGTTCTTGTGTTCCACCTGCTATGGCTTCTTTCGATCCAAACACCCCATAGATCTCATGCAGTATGTGTTCTTCATCCATTTTGGGTACCAATAGATCTCCTTTCCATGTAAGAAAACTCCATTATAGCGCATGAACTCCTCTGCGCCCTGTTTTAGGTCTAGTAAATTTTCTTTTCTGAATATCTGTTTGATCCAAAGTAACAGCTGCAAATTGTGAAACCTGTTTGTACAACACTTAGGCAAAATCTGCACTTTGTTAGATTTATCTCGTTATGGCGACTCTGATCGCCGGCTTTAAGGAGGCAATGCTCAATTAATAACTTGAACCACACTTGGCGGTTTAAATAGTCTTGACGGCTTATAAACCTTATGTCGGTTTATAACTAACCAGGACATAATTACCCTTATACCATTAGGCCCCTTCGTAAGCCGCCATTTTGAATATGCACAGTAATATTTTTGTCCTGCCCGGCTTAAATTTGAACTGGCACTTTTACTTTGTCTTAGGCTTTCAATCAGAATGGCACCCAAGGCACCTAGCTCCCGCAATTGGGTTAAACCATTGTCACTGACAGCACCTTGGATGATTGTGAAGACCAGCTATCTGCCGAAAAAAGAAGTCATGCCTTATCGTGCTCGTAACCCGGATGAAGAATTTCCTCAAACCAAAGACGAAGAGGTTGTTGTTTTCACAGATCATATGAACTGGGGATTTACTCCTCCTGGCTCAAAATTCTTTAGGGATGTGCTGAATTTCTTTTATCTTCACCCACAAGACATCGGACCCAATTCCGTGTCTAATATCTGCGATTTCCAAGTATTCAACAAAGTATACCTTGGTGAAGAACCCAATTTGCTACTTGTCGGAGAACTGTTCTATTTGAACTGCCAGACTGAATGTGCCAGCGGTCAGAGCTTAGAACTTGGTGGAGTCTCGATCCAGCCTCGCAGGGATGTAATCTTTCCTTACGCTAACAAGCCAAGCCACCCCAAAGATTGGAATATGACATGGTTTTACTGCAAAGATACCTCTCCGGCTGATGAAAACCCTCTGCCCGGCTTTCGTGCCCTTCATCTTGGGACCAATGATCTACTGCCTGACAAGATTACAGCCACGGAACGTAAATCACTTGCTCCTACTTTGTCCAAGATCAAGGCTTTGCTGGGGAATGGGCTGACAGACATTGACCTGGTCCGGGTTTGGCTCGCCTGTCGGTTTATTTCGTTGAGCCGCCGCACCGGCTTGATGTGTGAATACACTGGCGCCAAGAATGATCCTCTGCGTCACAGTCCTGACGACTTGCGTGAGGATGTCATTGACGACATGACCAAGTCTCTTCTGAATGAGAGTATGGCGGATTGCGGCAAGGTGGGTGAGGGAGTCCTGGACTAGGGGGTGTCCAGATAGCCGAACTATCATCATCGGCCGGACTCCAAGACTATGAAGATACAAGATTGAAGACTTCGTCCCGTGTCCGGATGGGACTTTCCTTGGCGTGGAAGGCAAGCTTGGCGATACGGATATGTAGATCTCCTACCATTGTAACCGACTCTGTGTAACCCTAGCCCTCTCTGGTGTCTATATAAACCGGATGGCTTTAGTCCGTAGGACGAACAACAATCATACCATAGGCTAGCTTCTAGGGTTTAGCCTCCTTGATCTCGTGGTAGATCTACTCATGTAACACACATCATCAATATTAATCAAGCAGGACGTAGGGTTTTACCTCCATCAAGAGGTCCCGAACCTGGGTAAAACATCGTGTCCCTTGTCTCCTATTACCATCCGCCTAGACGCACAGTTCGGGACCCCCTACCCGAGGTCCGCCGGTTTTGACACCGACATTGGTGCTTTCATTGAGAGTTCCTCTGTGTCGTCACCGATAGGCTCGATGGCTTCTTCGATCATCAACAACGACACAGTCCAGGGTGAGACCTTCCTCCCCGGACAGTTCTTTGTATTCGGCGGCTTTGCACTGCGGGCCAATTCGCTTGGCCATCTGGAGCAGATCGAAAGCTACGCCCCTGGCCGTCAGGTCAGATTTGGAAGTTTGAACTTCATGGCTAACATCCGCGGGAACCTGATCCTCGATGGATTTGAGCCACAGCCGAGCGTGCCGCACTGTCATGACGAGCATGATTTAGCTCTGCAGCCGGACAGTATCCTGGAGGCCGCACTCGAGTCCGCTCCGATCTTCAATTCGGAGCCGGCTGCGCAGATCGAGGACGGATGGCTAGACACCGCCTCGGGGGCTGCAACCTCTACGGCGATAAAGCCGAACACTGATCTTGTCCCTCATGAAGCCCGTGACTCCGAGGTGCCGGACTCCTCGCCAGACTCCGAGCCTCCCGCGCCCCCTCCAATCGAATCTGGTTGGGCACCGATCATGGAGTTCACCGCTGCGGACATCTTTCAGCACTCACCTTTCGGCGGCATCTTAAGTTCGCTAAAGTATCTCTCGTTATCAGGAGAGCCCTGGCCGGACTGCGGTCAGGACGGTTGGGATGCGGACGACAAAGAAATTCAAAGCCCACCCACCACCCACTTAGTAGCCACTGTCGACGATCTAACCGACATGCTAGACTACGACTCCGAAGACATCGACGGTATGGACGACGATGTCGGAGACGACCAAGAACCAGCGCCTACCGGGCACTGGAAAGCCACCTCATCATATGACATATACATGGTGGATATCCCAAAGGATGGGAATGGCGAAGAAACAGCGGAGGAAGACCCCTCCAAGAAACAGCCCAAGCGCCGGCGTCAGCGGCGCCGTTCTAAATCCCGCCACAGCAAGAATGAAGATTCCGGCACCGGAGATAATAACACCCCAGACAGTGCCAAAGACAACCCACTCCAGCAAGATTCGGCACAGGAGGATGGAGATGCCAGCCCCCATGAGAGAGCGGTAGAAGAAGAGGTAGAGGATTATATGCCTCCCTCCGGAGATGAGGCAAGCCTCGACGACGACGAATTTGTCGTGCCTGAGGATCCCGTCGAACAAGAGCGTTTTAAACGCTGGCTTATGGACATGGCAACCAGCCTCAAGAAAAAGCAGCAACAGCTTAGAACTCATCAAGATCGGCTAGCCGACAGATGGACTGAAGTCCTCACGGCCGAAGAGCATGAGCTCGAACGCCTCTCCAAAAGCTACCCTAAATGCAAGTTGCTCCCCCGATTAGAGGAGGAGGCATATGAACCTGCATCACCAGCAGACAATACGGCTGACCGACCACCCCATGGTCGCGACAGAGAGGCCTCTAGGCCCTTCACTAGAACTGTATCCCGGCATCGCTCGAAAATCATAAGGCCACAGGAGAATGCTCCGGACTTGCGAGATATATTGGAGGATAAGCCAAGACAATCAAGATCGCTCTATGGATCGCGTGGGCGCCCCATGATACGTGACGACAACCGTCACACCAGACACAGTAAGTCCGGCCGGGCCGAACAAAATAGACAAAGCTCTTTTGAGCTCCGTCGTGATATCGCCCAATACAGAGGCGCCGCACACCCACTATGCTTCACAGATGAAGTAATGGATCATCAAATCCCCGAAGGGTTTAAACCCGTGAATATTGAATCTTACGATGGCACAACAGACCCCGCGGTTTGGATCGAAGACTATCTCCTTCACATCCACATGGTCCGCGGTGATGATCTTCACGCCATCAAATATCTCCCACTCAAGCTTAAAGGACCAGCCCGGCATTGGCTTAACAGCTTGCCAGCAGAGTCAATTGGGAGTTGGGAAGACCTGGAAGCCACATTCCTCGATAACTTCCAAGGCACGTATGTGCGACCACCAGACGCTGACGACCTAAGCCATATAATTCAGCAGCCAGACGAATCGGCCAGACAATTCTGGACACGGTTCTTAACCAAGAAAAACCAAATCATCGACTGTCCGGATGTGGAGGCCCTCGCGGCCTTCAAACATAACATCCGCGACGAGTGGCTTGCCCGGCACCTGGGATAGGAAAAGCCGAAATCCATGGCAGCCCTCACATCACTGATGACTCGCTTCTGCGCGGGTGAGGACAGCTGGCTAGCACGCAGCAACAACCTCAGCAAAAATTTTGGCAGTCCGGATATCAAGGACCGTAATGGCAGGTCGCGTCGCAACAAAACAAACGCCGCATTAGCGGCGATAATAGTGAAGATACGGCAGTCAATGCCGGATTCAGAGGCTCTAAACCCGGTCAGCGGAAAAAGCCATTCAAAAGAACTACTCCGGGTCCGTCCAATTTGGACCGAATACTCGACCACTCGTGCCAGATACACGGCACACCCGAAAAGCCAGCCAACCACACCAACAGGTACTGTTGGGTATTCAAGCAGGCGGGCAAGTTAATTGCCGAAAACAATGACAAGGGGCTGCATAGCGATGACGAGGAAGAGACCCGACCGCCGAACAACAGAGGACAGAAGGGTTTCCCCCCACAAGTGCAGACGGTGAACATGATATACGCAACACACATACCCAAAAGGGAGCGGAAGCGTGCACTCAGGGATGTATACGCGATGGAGCCAGTTGCCCAGAAGTTCAATCCATGGTCCTCCTGCCCGATCACTTTTGACCGAAGGGACCACCCCACCAGCATCCGCCACGGCGGATTCGCCGCATTGGTTTTAGACCCAATCATCGATGGATTTCACCTCACCAGAGTCCTGATGGACGGCGGCAGCAGCCTGAATCTTCTTTATCAGGATAAAGTGTGCAAAATGGGCATAGACCCCTCAAGGATTAAACCTACCAAGACGACCTTTAAAGGCGTCATACCAGGTGTAGAAGCCAATTGTACATGCTCAGTTACACTGGAAGTGGTCTTCGGATCCCCGGATAACTTCCGAAGCGAGGAGTTAATCTTCGACATAGTTTTGTTCCGCAGCGGCTATCATGCTCTGCTCGGACGTACCGCGTTTGCAAAGTTCAACGCGGTGCCACACTATGCATACCTCAAGCTCAAGATGCTAGGCCCTCGAGGAGTCATCACGGTCAATGGAAACACTGAACGCTCTCTCCGAACGGCGGAACATACAGCGGCTCTCGCGGCAGAAGTACAGTGCAGCCTCTCAAGGCAATTCTCGAGTCCGGCCATTAAGCGACCGGACACGGCTAAACGTGCCCGGAGTGACCTACAACAAGATCACCTGGCACGTTCTGAGCATGCGTAGCAGTGCGGCCCCAACCCCAGCCCCTACAAAACGTCAAGACAGGTCCTTCGCGTACACCATTACGCTTTGGAGATACCATGGGCATGGGGAGAGGGGCACGACCACGATAGGCCCAGAATCGGCTCAACCACACCAGGGGCTCTCAAGTGTGTCGTTCTGTTTTTTCTTTTTCCTTTTTATTTTTAACCACAGGACTCCGTTCGTCAGAGGCCCTGTCCGGCAGCAGACCTGCCGAACTCACGATGCAACAGCCAGGGAAGGAGAAAGGCTACAACGAATATCCAGGTGGTGTCCATTACGAGCATTAAATCTGTTTTATACACCATTCCGCGGCCTACCCCTGGAGGGGGACATGTTTAATAGTCCCATCCCTTGCTTATCGCACCATTTGTATCGTTCTGCATTCACAGCAATTTTTCTTGAATAAGTAATGCAGCACCTTTTTGCTTCCAATTGCATTTCTTTCTTATACATATGTTCATTTATGACATGTTGCATCCGTACATTTTGGTACGGCTAAATACACCAGGGGCTTATGTTTCCCGCATCATGGTGTGATAAGTCCGAACACTTTCACAAGTGCGGCACCCCGAACTTACAGCATTATATGCATCGGCTCCGAATCATGTCTTGGGTCAATAGTTGGGTTTGCCCGGCTCCCATGTTTTGGTACCTTAGTTCCGTTGTATCAGCTAAGGTAGCACTGGGAGAACCACTGCAATTGCGCCCCAGTTGAGCTGGGCGAGCGCCTCAGTGGGCAAAGCTAAAACTGACCATCATGATGAGGCGAGAGCTGGTCGCTGTTCGAGAGGTTTTTTGCGAGTCCCTAAAGACTTATGCCGCTTAGAGCGAGGAGCCGGCTTTGTCCGGCCTAGGCGTGGATAGCGCCCCAAATTCGGCCTTCCGAATACTAGGGGCTTCGCCGAAATTTAAAATTATAGAATTCTATGGCTAAGTGAGAGTGTTCAAGCATTATAAGTCCGGTTGCCTTGTTCGTTGTGTTGAGCGCCTCCCTAGATGGACCCAAAAATGGGAACAAGAGTGCTCAAATTTATCCCGAACACCCCAGCACTCGTAGCATGGGGGCTGAAGCCGACGACTTGCCATCTCTCAGATTTGATAAACAACCGCACAGAAGGTAATATTTTAAATTAACAAGCGTTGCTTAGCGCATATGAACTAAGTTTTCAGCACACAGGATAACAAAATGCGAGCCTACTCAAATATTACATCTTTGGAGCACTCACCCGCAATAATGCGGGCACCCTTTAGGACACTCTTATAATACATCTCGGGCGTGCGATGCTCCTTTCCCTGCGGTGGCGCGTCCGTCACAAGCTTCTGAGCATCCATCTTGCCCCAGTGCACCTTTGCGCGGGCAAGGGCCCGACGGGCACCTTCAATACAGGCGGAGTGCTTGATGACTTCAACCCATGGACACGCATCCACCAGCCGCCGCACCAGGCCGAAATAGCTCCCAGGCATGGCCTCCTTAGGCCATAGCCGAACTATGAGGCCCTTCATGGCCTGTTCGGCCACCTTGTGGAGCTCGACCAGCTGCTTCAGCTGGTCGCTAAGGGGCACCGGATGTCCGGCCTCAGCATACTGAGACCAGAAGACCTTCTCCGTCGAGCTCCCCTCCTCGGCCCTGTAGAAAGCGGCAGCATCGGACACGCTGCAGGGCAGATCTACGAACGCTCCTGGAGAGCTCCGAATTCGGGTAAGTGATAGGTAATTCACACTCACATGCTTACTTTGCATGAAAAATGCCTTACCCACCGCTATTTTCTTCAACGCCTCGACTTCCTGGAGGGCCTTATAGGCTTCCTCCTTAGCGGCTTTGGGACTCTCAAGAGCCGTTGCAAGCTCGGACTCTCGAGTCCTCGAGTCACGCTCCAAACTCTCGTGTTTTTCCACGAGAGCCTGGAGCTCTTGCTGTACCTCCGCCATCCACACCTCCTGCCTCTCTCGCTCGGTGCGTTCCGCGGCCGCATTACGTTCGGAAGTGGACACCGCCTCCTTCAGGGTTGCCACCTCGCTTGTGGCCCCTGCAATACCAACGTTATCCTTGCAACCAAAATCCTTTTCTGTAAGGTACATTTTTAATAAGGTGTTACTCACATTCATTGTCCTCGAGCTGCTTCTTGGCACGGCCGAGCTCGTTCTCGGACCGCTCGAGGCTTTGCTTCAAAGTATTGACCTCTGCATTCAGTGCGGCAAAGGTCAGCAGCAGAGCCTGCAATCCCATATTGACATATTTTTTATGACTCATGCATATATCTTTTTAGATCCTCAGTCCGGCTTTTCTTTCCGAACACCGAACCGAGCATCAGGGGCTACTGTCTATGCGGTACTATTTTACATATATCAAAATTCTTACCTCAAAGCCTATTAGAAGGCTGTTGTAGGCTTCGGTCAGCCCGCTCTTGGCGAGCTGAACCTTCTGAATCACCGCACTCCTAACAGTGCGGTGTTCCTCTTTGATGGAGGCGCCATTGAGTGCCTCCAGCAAGCTATCCGGCGCCTCCGGTTGGACGGAGGCTGCCGGCGTCATGGTCTTGCCCTTCTTACGAAGGGGCCGCCCGCCGGACTCCGGAGCCACTATGGGTTCCGGGGCCGAGTCCGGTGCAAAGTCCGGGAGGTTGTTCTGCGACACCTCCAGGGCCTCCTCCTCCTGGTAGGTCCCTTCCCGGGATCCCACCTCGGCATCGTCCGCATCACGGGGGGTGGAGGCGGTCGGGAGGGAATCCATATCCGACGCACCCAAGGACCCGCTCGACGAAGCGGGAAGATCATCCTTGGGCGGACTGCAGGTTTGTATTCAGCATTAGAAAGACACCATGTGGCGAAAAGAAAAAATATAAAGTTATTCAGGAGTCCGGATACTTACGATCTCGCCAGGGGCTTGGCCCTTGGGGGCCAATCCTCCTCGTCGTCGCCGGTGTTGGTAGAGCAGTCCGAGGGAAGAATCCTTCCCTTCTTGGACCCTTCGGCCTCCCTCGTTTGGGAGGCCTTCCTTTTCTTCCCTCCCCCCGCTGGGGGAGAGGCTTTCTTCTTCTCCTCCTCGCCTTTGTGGGAGGAGTCTGCCTCGGAGTCATCATCCGATAACACCTGAAAACGGGAACTCTTCCGAGTGCCCGTGGCCTTCTTCTTGGCCTTCTTCTCCGGCACCACGTGGGGTGCCGGAGCCAGCAGCCCCATTAAGCGGGCGTCCGCTGGGTCCTCTGGTAATAGGGCCGGACAGATAGTATGTTCGGCCTTCTCCAGCCAGTCCTGTCAAAGGAGAGGGAGTTTAGATCCCGCATAGAGTCAAACTATGGAAAACAAGCGTCCCGTAAAGGGCAAAATCGCTTAGCTCGTCAGCTGGACGCTGCGAGCTGAATCCGCGATCTTCGGTAGCGGATGCGGGGGCCTTGGCACCCTTAAACAACACCCTCCAGACATCTTCGTATGTAGTGTCGAAGAGCCCGCTCAAAGTCTGGTGTTGTGCCAGATCGAACTCCCACATATTGAAGCCTCGTCGTTGGCATGGGAGAATTCGGCGGATGAGAATGACCTGGACTACGTTGACAAGCTTGAGCTTCTTGTCCACTAGCTTTTGGATGCAGGCTTGGGGTCCGGTCAGCTCCTCCGAATCACCCCATGTCCGACCGCTCTCTTTCCAGGAGGTGAGCCGTGTGGGGATGCCAGATCTGAATTCGGGGGCCGCTGCCCATTCAGGGTCACCCGGCTCGGTGATGTAGAACCACCCCGATTGCCACCCCTTAATGGTTTCATGAAAGTGCCGTCAAGCCAAGTAACGTGGGACATCCTGCCCACCATGGCGCCTCCACACTCCGCTTGACTGCCCTTCACAACCTTCAGCTTGATACTGAAGGTCTTGAGCCACAAGCCGGAGTGGGGCTGGATGCAGAGGAAGGCCTCACACACGACGATGAACGCCGAGATGTTGAGGATGAAATTCGGGGCCAGATCATGGAAATCCAGGCCGTAGTAGAATATGAGCCCCTGGACAAAGGGATGGGGTGGGAAGCCCAGTCCATGGAGGAAATGGGGAAGAAATACTACCCTCTCATGGGGCCTGGGGGTGGGGATGAGCTCTCCCTCGTTGGGGAGCCGGTGCGCGATGTTGCTGGACAAATATCCGGCGCTGTGCAACTTCCGGATGTGCCCCTCCGTGACGGAGGACGCCATCCACTTGCCTCCCGCTCCAGACATAGTTGGAGAAGGTTGAGGTGAGATGTGTGGACTTGGGCGCTGGAGCTCGAGTTCACGGAGATGGATAAGCCAAGGAGGAAGAAGGCGCAGGTAAAAGGGTTGGATCTTTATCCCCTTATATGGGCGGACAAAAACATGTGTCCCCACCGGCCTGATAAAACTCGCTTATCTCCCAAGCACCGCAATCAATGGTGCGGTTGGGTTACCCATGTCCGTATTGATGGGAATCCCGGAATAAGGTGAACACGATCTCTGCTTCAACAAGACGTGCCAAGGAAACCGCTTCGCTAAACGCACTGAGGTGGTACAATAAAAACAATTCGAGTAAAGGCTTGGTAGTGGTGTGACATCACGCCACCAAATACGTCAGCAGATTGAACATTGTGTGAATAATATTCTCTCTATGGTGGTACGTGGAATTTATTTTGCAGATCCGGACACTATCCTGGTGTTCACAATCTTCTATAAATTATTCGAAGGAGGAACCCGCCTTGCAATGCCAAAGACAATATGCGCGCCGGACTCGTCGTCATTGAAGCCTGGTTCAGGGGCTACTGAGGGAGTCCTGGACTAGGGGGTGTCCGGATAGCCGAACTATCATCATCGGCCGGACTCCAAGACTATGAAGATACAAGATTGAAGACTTCGTCCCGTGTCCGAATGGGACTTTCCTTGGCGTGGAAGGCAAGCTTGGCGATATGGATATGTAGATCTCCTACCATTGTAACCGACTCTGTGTAACCCTAGCCCTCTCCGGTGTCTATATAAACTGGATGGCTTTAGTCCGTAGGACGAACAACAATCATACCATAGGCTAGCTTCTAGGGTTTAGCCTCCTTGATCTCGTGGTAGATCTACTCTTGTAACACACATCATCAATATTAATCAAGCAGTATGTAGGGTTTTACCTCCATCAAGAGGGCCCGAACCTGGGTAAAACATCGTGTCCCTTGTCTCCTGTTACCATCCGCCTAGACGCACAGTTCGGGACCCCCTACCCGAGATCCGCCGGTTTTGACACGGACAGTGGGCCTAGCTCCCTTCTGCAAAGCTAACCCGGCTCCAAAGGCAAACCTCCCATGTGAAATGACTACTTTAATTTCTTAGTGTTTAACCCATACTCATGCATATGCTAATCTTTGCAGACGGGTGATAAATTTTGGAAAGTCAAATATGATCATGAAGCCGCCAAGAAAGCAAGAAAAGAAAAGAAAGTCGCCAGGAAAGAAGCTGTCAAAAGGAAGGGCAAGAAAGCCACCGCTTCTGACCTACTTCGGCTAGCGGACTCTTCTGAGTCGCAGGTAGCCCTTGACTCCCTTGGCTCATTTTTTAACCATCTTATTGACACTGATTATCAGCAGGAGGACACATGAGCAAGCCGTAACAAGGCTGATGAGGTAACTATCCTTTCCTCCGACAACGAGCCTTTGCCAAGACGGAAAACCCGCAGAGTGACCCAGAAAGTAAGGTTTTCTCATCCTTTAGCTCATCACGATCCTCAATTTCTTTTGAAGCAGCAAATTCATGAGAGCCGGAGGCAGACCCGGACCAGCAAGGACGCGGAGCTCTCCTCTGGCTTACCAAACACTCCAAGGAAACGACGGAATGAGGTCACTTCTGTTTTAAATAGATTTTACCCCTTGGCGGGTCTCTTTTGTCAACCACTCAATTCTTCTGACTCGGATTATCAAGATACTTCCCCTTCCTCTGGTGAGTCACTACAGTCCAACCTGCCGGCTTTCAAGACTGCACCAGGGTATGATGACCCGCTCATCTTGCATTTATTTGAATCCCCTGCATCTGTATTAACCTTTATTTTGACGCAGTGGTCTAGCCAAACCCAGCAAACGGGTTAGGAAAAATAAACCAGCTGACAATACAGTTGCGACTGAGCCGGTTCTGGAAACAGTCATGCCGGACTCGACCACTCATGAGCCGCCATCTGAGCCAGCTCAAGAATTACCAACTCCTGCTACTGACCTGCCCACTGGTCAAGCTACCGATGAGTCAGGGAATCCAAAGGTTCCTAGCCCAGTCCGGACTGATGACCCTTCAAATGCTGATGTATAGATCACCAGAACCGGCTATGTTGAGCCGGGAAGGCCGATATACTGACCAAGTGCCCTGCCAAGGAAGAACTTCTGGACCACCGCCGGGTCAAGATGGATGTTGCCAACTATGCTCATATGAGTATTGGAGACATCTTTTCTGGCTATATGAGGCAAGTGCACATCAGCCGGAACCTCGAGATTGATATGGTGAAGCAGATACACCAAAAATTCGAGGTATAACCCATTCTGTTTTGTTCGTTAATCTTTACTATGCTAGCCCCCAAGTCTACTACTTATGATGCTTATGTTGTAGACTTTGAAACGAACTTAGCAACATAAATGAAAGAAACATATAAAAGTTCCGTCTTACCATGTAGTCCCCAAGGGGCGGCTTAACCAATATGTTTGAGCCGGTCCTTATATAAAAAATTCTTATGGGTCCTTGAACAGCAATATGCATTAGCCCCCAAGTGCCAAGTATTATTGCTTGCAAAATGATTGGGACTTACTCTTATAAATTGCCATCTTATGAACCGCCATTGAAAATAATTTTTTTTGGTAACATTAGCCCCCAAGTGCCAAGTTTTGTTGCTGGCAAAATGCTCGGGACTTTAATATTGCATAAACAAATTGGCTTGATTTTGACTCTCTACTTGTATAGGCCACCATGAGCCAACTCAAATCCGAGGTGACTAATCCGAAGAGCCGCCTTGAGACCCAATAGACGGAAATTGAAAAGGCCGACACCAAGTTCAAATTCAGCGTTTCTGAACAAGAAAAACTGAAGAACGAATTTGAAGCTAGAAAGAAAGCCTGGGCTGATGAAAATACTTCACTGATTAACTGATCTGAAAAAGCAAAGGCGGCTCTGGAAGAAGTCACCGGTGAATTAGCCGGTTTAAAGCACCATGTCTCTCAAATGGTCTCAGTCATCTTTGGTAAGTCACCCTGCCATTGTTTAAATATCTAAGCCTTTCAATTGACCATAAGACTGGAATTAACTCGCCTGATCATGTTTATGCAGTCCCTAGAAGCTCAAACTTGAACCAAGACATGCTAATCAAACTGAAGGCAGGGTACACTTTGGTGGAACAATTGTACACCGGGTGTCAACGTGCATTAGCCACGGTGGCTCTGTCGAATGAAGTGCCAACCCTCTTGGTAGAGGTCTTGAAGAAGCTTTCAATTCTCCCTCAACAGTTCAATGAACCGAGGCAGTCAGCTACAACAGTCGGAGCGGTAAACGCTTTAAGCCGGGCCAAGGCTTGGTTACTAGAATTAGACCCGGCTGATATTGCCACCGGCTATCCAAGCCTGAAGGAAGATGGCACTCCTTTTGAAGACGCAGACTTTCTCGCCTATGTCAAAGAGATACGCCCCCGTGGCTACTCTGATAGCAAATGAAGTGGATCTTACCAAGTACCAGGCGGGTTATGATGAAGAGAACCAGAGAATTCCAACGCCTCACTATGAAGTGACCAGTCTGATTCCCCCACTCCGTAAGCACACCTTTGCTCCTGAAGTTGACCCGGCCAGTCTTGTTGATGCTGAAGCTGAATTTGAAGCCTTGAACAACATTTCCTGGTCATCGTCAACCTTCTAGGAAAGGGAGTAGGGCGAAAGCACGGAGAGGGCTAACCCGGACGCTTCAGGTCAATCATGACGGTGAACCTGCCGTGGCGGCTCATACCTGGGATGTACTTAAAAACAATGTGAATTATTTGGCCTCAGGGAGTCCTGTAATAGGATAGAAATAACTTTATTTTGGTCGTGCCATCGTGCACGTTTTAATGCTTAACGCCATTAAACCGCCGTGTTGCATCCATCCGTGTTACTTTTCATCTGCTTACTGTATGCGTGATTAGACTTTGTAAACTTTCCTGCATGTGAAAACAGACTACAAAATCCCTTTACAGCTTAACACTAGGTGGATCAAAAGGATTTAAAAAGAATCATAGATTAGCTTGTTGTAAAAAACACAACTATGATCCTATGCTTATGACTTCTTAGATTTGCACCGCCGGTTTATATGACCCGGTCGGTAAGGGTGATAACCCAGTCTTTGAATACCCAAAATTTCAAAGGTATAATGATGCTTATGTATCGGCGACTCATCAGTCGATATTGAGCCGGGTCAAAGGCAACCATACTTAAACTTGTAAGCCTCAGAAAAAGTCTCAAGTCAAATAAAGGGTGTTTCCAAAGAAAACTTTAAACCGAAATAGAATAAAAAATTCAAGGCTGTTGATTCGAATATGATCAGTAAACCATTCCATAGGGGTTTAAGCTAGGATTCAAATACGATCATGTAGCCCCCAATGGCTTTGGTGTTGCGCCGATCAAGAGGGTACCGACAACTGTGTTCTCTTTGGTTTGAATACAACCTATGTTTGAACAGGAAGCCCCCTAATGACCTTGAGAGTTTTCTAACGACTCTGATTCAAATACGATCAAAGTCGGTTCCCAAAAGGGGTTAAGCTATGATTCGAATACGATCAAGAAGCCCCCTAGTGAGCTCGGCAGTGTGCCAATCAAAAGGGTACCAATAGCTGTGTTCTCTTTGGTTCGAATACAACCTATGTTTGAACAGGAAGCCCCCTAGTGATCATAAATTTTAACGGCTAAATTCGAATATGATCGTCAGCCGGATCAAGCGGGTTAAGCCGGATCAAATGTGATCAGCCCCCGAGTGATCATATGAGAAAATAATGATAATAATAATGACAATTTTACCTTGGGGGAAGGAAAAAAGGACAAAGGTCCTACTTTATTATTAATCCTAATATATACATTGGCAAAATATGTACATCAGGAGAGCCTATGGCTCAAGTGTAGTAGGGTCGAAGATGAGCGATATTCCACGGCCGGCGGATCTCTTCCTCCGACTTACGTGAGTCTTTGCACTCTCGAACATCGATAAGGTAATATGACCCGTTGTTCAAGTTCTTGCTGACCACAGAGGGCCCTTCCCAAGGTGGGGATAGCTTGTGCGCATCAGTTTGATTCTGAATGAGCCGGAGCACCAAATCACCTTCCTTAAAGGCTCTGGACTTAACCCGGCGGCTGTGATACCGGCGCAAGTCTTGCTGGTAAATCGTCGAGTGAGCTGCTGCCAAGTCCCACTATTCATCTAACAGGTCAAGAGCATCCTAACGCGCATGTTCATTGTCCGCTTCAACATAAGCCGCCACACGAGGCGAGTCATGACGGATGTCGCTAGGGAGAACTGCCTCAGCTCCATAGACCATGAAGAAAGGTGTATAACCTGTAGATCTGTTAGGAGTAGTGTTAATGCTCCATAACACAAAGGGTAACTCCTCAACCCAGCAACCCGACGTCCGCTGCAAAGGGACCAAAGGCCTGGGCTTGATGCCTTTCAATATCTCCTGATTGGCTCTCTCGGCTTGACCGTTCGATTGGGGTGAGCCACTGATGAAACATCAAGCCGAATATGCTCCCGTTGAAAAAGTTCTTCCATGGCGCCTTTAGACAGATTAGTGCCATTGTCAGTTATAATGTTGTGTGGAAAGCCGAAGCGAAATATCACCTTCTTCATGAATTGTACTGCCGTAGCTGCATCACACTTACTGACTGGCTCTGCCTCAACCCACTTTGTAAATTTATCAACCACCACCAAGAGGTGGGTCTTTTTATCTTTGGACCTTTTGAAAGGCCCAACCATGTCAAGCCCCCAGACTGCGATTGGCCATGTAATTGGAATCATCCTCAATTCTTGAGCCGGCACATGAGCCCGTCTTGAGAACTTCTGACAACCATCACATTTACTGACCAAGTCCTCTGCATCATCATGAGCTGTCAGCCAATAGAATCCATGACGGAAAGCCTTAGCCACGAGGGATTTTGACCCGGCGTGGTGACCACAATCCCGTTCATGAATCTCACGAAGAATTTCTTGGCCTTCTTCAGGAGAGACGCAACGCTGAAACGCCCCTGTAACACTGTGATGATGCAACTCACCATTGACAATCGTCATAGACTTAGACAGCCGGGTTATCTGCCCAACCAAGGATTCATCCTCAGGAAACTCGCCCCGAGTCATATAAGCCAGGTATGGCACCATCCAATCTGGAATGACATGAAGAGCCGCCACCAATTGCGCTTCTGGGTCAGGACAGCCAAGTCTTCCTCGGTGGGTAGCTTGATAGAAGGGTCATGCAGAATATCCAAGAAAGTATTAGGCGGCACCGGCTTACGCTTAGATCCCAGCCGGCTTAAAGCATCAGCCGCCTCGTTCTTTCTACGGTCAATGTGCTCCACCTGATAACTCTTGAAGTGTCCCGCAATTGCATCGACTTCTCGGCGATAAGACACCATGAGACGATCCTTAGAATCCCACTTGCCTGATACCTCCTGAGCTACCAGATCTGAGTCGCCGAAGCACCTTACCTGGCTTAAGCTCATCTCCTTAGCCATCCGGAGACCATGGAGTAAGGCTTCGTACTCAGCTGCATTGTTAGTACAGGGAAACATCAACCGGAGCACATAACAAAAAAATTCACCTCGAGGGGAAGCCAAAACAACTCGAGCCCCCGAGCCCTCCAATTGCCTGGACCCGTCAAAATGAATTGTCCAATACGTGTTGTCCGGTTTTTCTTTAGGCATCTGCAGCTCTGTCCAATCATTGATGAAATCCACTAGTGCTTGGGATTTAACAGCTGTGCGTGGCACATACTTTAGGCCATGAGGCCCAAGCTCAATGGCCCATTTGGCGACTCGTCCTATAGCCTCTATGTTTTGAATGATATCCCCAAAAGGAGCAGAACTAACCACAGTGATGGGGTGGCCCAAGAAGTATTGCTTAAGCTTCCGGCTTGCCATGAACACCCCATAAACGAGCTTCTATTAATGCGGATATCGTTGCTTGGACTCAATAAGCACCTCGCTGATGTAGTAAACCGGCCATTGAACCGGGTGTTCCTTGCCAGCCTCCTTGCACTCCACCATGATGGGCACACTGATGGCACGGTGTTAGCAGCCACATATAATAATAAGGGCTCCTTATCAATGGGAGCAGCAAGAACTGGCGGCTTAGCTAGCTGTCTCTTCAGATCTTCAAAAGCAGCTTTGGCAGCATCACTCCAGGTGAAGTTATCTGTCTTCTTCATCATTTGATACAGTGGTATGGCCTTCTCACCTAACCGGCTTATGAACCGGCTTAGAGCAGCGATACGACCCGCCAAACGCTAAACGGCATTGATACATGCTGGTTTGGCCAGAGAGGTGATGGCCTTGATCTTCTCCGGGTTAGTCTCGGTGCCCCTGCTAGAAACCAGAAAACCCAAAAGCTTGCGTGCAGGCACACCAAAAACACACTTAGCCGGGTTAAGCATCATCTTGTAAACCCGAAGATTGTCAAAGGTTTCCTTAAGATCATCAATCAAGGTCTCCTTTTCTCTGGATTTCACTACTATGTCATCCACATAAGCATGAACATCGTGCCCAATTTGATTATGAAGACAATTCTGCAAGCATCGCTGGTAAGTTGCCTGGGCACTCTTGAGCCCAAAAGGCATTGATACATAGCAGAAGGCTCCAAACAGAGTAATGAACACCGTCTTCTCCTGGTCCTTAACTGCCATCTTGATCTGATGATAACCAGAGTAAGCGTCCAAAAAATTCAAACGCTCACAACCCGCCGTAGCATCAATGATTTGGTCAATATGAGGGAGAGCAAAAGGATCAGCTGGACAAACCTTGTTTAAGTCCGTGTAATCCACACACATACGCCAAGTGCCGTTTTTCTTAAGCACAAGCACCGGGTTAGCCAACCACTCTGGATGAAACACTTCGATGATGAACCCAACTGCTAAGAGTCGGGCTACCTCCTCACCAATGGCCTTCCACCTCTCCTCGTTAAACCGCCGAAGAAACTGCTTGACTGGCTTAAACTTTGGATCAATATTAAGAGTGTGCTCAGTGAGTTCTCTCGATACACTTGGCATGTCAGAAGGCTTCCATGCAAAGATGTCCCGGTTCTCACGGATGAACTTGATGAGCGCGCTTTCCTATTTGGGATCCAAATTAGCACTGATACTGAACTGTTTGGATGAGTCGCCTGGAACAAAATCAACAAGCTTAGTATCATCGGCCGACTTAAACTTCATGAACGGCTCATGTTCTGTGGTTGGCTTCTTTAAGGATGTCATATCGGCCGGGTCAACATTGTCCTTGTAGAATTTTAACTCTTCTGTCGCACAGACCGACTCAGCATAAGCCGCGTCACCTTCTTCACATTCCAAGGCCACCGTCCGGCTCCCATGCATCGTAGTGGTTCCCTTGTGACCCGACATCTTGAGTTGTAAGTACACATAACACGGCCGTGCCATGAATTTGGCATAAGCCGGCCGTCCGAACAGAGCATGGTACGGGCTCTTGATCTTGACTACTTCAAACGTCAATTTCTCGGCTCTTGAGTCATAGTCATCCCAAAAAGCTACCTTCAATTTGATCTTACTGACTGGATACACCGATTTACCGGGTACGACTCCATGGAAGACAGTGTTGGACTGCTTAAGGCTCTTATCAGTTAGCCCCATGCGATGGAAGGTCTCATAATAGAGGATATTGATGCTGCTGCCTCCATCCATGAGTACCTTGGTGAATTTATATCCACCCACCTGAGGGGCCACCACGAGGGCTAAGTGACCCGGATTATCAACCCGGGGAGGGTGATCCTCCCTACTCCATAGAATAGGCTGCTCAGACCATCTCAAGTAACGAGGAACTGTCGGCTCAACAGCATTCACAACCCTCTTATGAAGCTTCTGGTCTTGTTTACATAAACTGGTGGTAAACACATGATATTTCCCACTATTCAGCTGCTTTGGGTTGCTCTGGTATCCACCTTGCTGCTGTTGCTAACCACCCTGGCCAGATTGTTGGTTATACCCACCTTAGTTGCCTTGAGAATTTTGAAAATTGGGATTTGAGCCGCCGCCCGGGCCATGAAAGCCGCCGCCACCTGAGCCGCTGCCCTGCCCACTGTTAGCATCAAACATGTTGGAATTTTTGAAGGCCTTCATGATCATACAGTCCTTCCATAAATGGGTAGCTGGCTTCTGCTGAGTGTCGTGTCTCGGACAGGGCTCGTTCAACAATTGCTCAAGTGTGGGGCCTGACC
This sequence comes from Triticum aestivum, assembly GCF_018294505.1. NCBI lineage: Eukaryota > Viridiplantae > Streptophyta > Magnoliopsida > Poales > Poaceae > Triticum > Triticum aestivum. The sequence goes on along the minus strand of NC_057795.1, from coordinate 238,735,222 downwards.
CGCCAGACCGGGGAGGTGGCCTCCCTTTGCGCTGTTGGTTGTTACCCTACGCACTAGTGTTAGCCACAAAATCCAAACTACCGTCAGCCTTACGTGTATTACCTCCTTGATTTGTCGGGTTGTGCTGAGGGCCCTTGCCATTGCCATTCTTCTTTCCCTTCCCCGCCTTGTCATCATCAGACTCGGGATCCTTGGTACTATCAGAGTCGGCGTACTTGACCAGAGCCGCCATCAGCGTGCCCATATCATTACAGTCGCGCTTGAGCCGCCCCAGCTTTTGTTTCAGATGCAAAAAGCGGCAATTTTTCTCCAACATTAAGACAGCAGAGCCGGCATCCATCTTATCAGATGAATGTATTATGGCTTTAACTCGGCGCACCCAATGGGTTGTAGACTCGCCCTCCTCTTGCTTGCAATTCGTCAGGTCCACAATCGACATGGGCTGCTTGCACGTATCTTTGAAATTCTGGATGAACCCGGCATTTTGCTCCGCCCATGAACTGATTGAATTAGGTGGCAGGCCTTTCAACCAAGTGCGGGCGGTCCCATCCAACTTCATGGTAATGTACTTAGCCATTGCAGCATCACTGACCTCCAATAACTCCATAGCCATCTCGTAGCTTTCGATCCATGTCCCGAGCTGTAACTTGGCCGTGTAATTCGGCACCTTCCTAGGTCCCTTAAAATCTTTGGGCAAACGCTCGTTGCGTAGAGCCGGCACCAGACAGGGGACTCCTCCGGTCCTGGTGGCCACACCTGCCTCGATAGAAGCCGTCAGATAAGCCGGATATGGTTGGTAAGCCGTCAACTGAGCCGCCTGCTGAGCCGCCCGCTCAGCCTCTTGAGTATTCTGTCTTGATCCACCAAGTTAAAGGCCTCATGGCGCGCCGGGTAATGCCCACCTGGCTGGTTACAGCACCGGACATTGCTCGAAACGGCCACTGAGTCCATGTTCCTGCTATAACTCGGGCTTCAGCTTGGGCGAGGGGTCGAATGGATCCTGTCCCTGCTGTATGAGTATGCCTCCTGCTGTGCTAAGGCCGTCTGAAGAAGTTCTCTGACCCGGCCGGTTTCAACCGCCGCCGGAGAGTCACCATCAATTGGGAGAGCCACCAACCGTGCTGCTGTCGCTATCATGTTCTCCAACGGGTTAGAATAGTGACCTGGAGGTGTTGGTACATACTAAGGTGGAGCCGTGTTCACGCGGGGAGGTCCCATCACCTGCGGTTGAACCGGTGCGCCGTCCCCGGGTGTTGGAACACGGTCCGCCCCTGTACGTGGGGAGAGACACGGCGGGTTACTTGTACGCAAGGAGAGCCACGGCGGGTTACTGGGCCCTGCCCCCGGTGAGTGAAAGAGGTTTCGAGGATCATAAACTGGGGGGAGTCGAGACTGAGTCTTCTGATGTCTTCTCCTCATGACCTCATTAGACGTGTTCTGGTCTTGCGTGAGCCAGAAAGTCTGTGCCTGAATCTGCTGAGCCTAAACATCCAGAGCTACCCGCTCTGCGGTTATCCTGACATCTTCCGCTGCTAGGTCTTCCTTAGCCTGGACCATATCCAATTTTAACTGGGCCACCTCCGCGTCATGACGAGCTTGGTCCGCCGGGTTGACCACAGCGGTTAACAGATTGGTCAACTTATCTGTGAGATCAATCAACACCTGAGCCGGCAAGCGCACAGGGCCTCCTGCCCGGCTGCTGCTGACCCGGAGGTCATGGCTGCCGTAGTTGTGTAGTCTAGGATAGGTTGTGCGCCGGCCATGAAGATCCCAACCCTTCTCGGCGGCTCGAAGCAATCCGGAATACTGCTGCCATCGGAACAGCCCCCAACCCGCTCTCTTGCAGCTGATACAACGAATCTGTCTCACTTGTGGATGACCCGCCAACAGAGTAGATGGCCGTCTCACCGCCAGGTGCAGATCCTTCAGAGAGCCCTTCATGGATGCATCCCACGAAGGCATGCTTCACGGCAGGCGGAGCCCGGGCGGGTTTCACACGCTGAGCCGTTTCGACGCTATCGGTGCAGATGTCCGGCTCAGGTCCCGGCTCGCCGATCTTGCCGATGAAGACGTGAATTCCGCTGAAGGGGACCCGATACCCGTACTCAATTGAGCCGGCCTCGGGGCCTCAGCCTGTGTCATCAATGTAGATCTTGCCGCGATGACTCTTGGTCATCCGGCCCATAGCGTATCCCTAGAGTCCTTTGAAGCTGCCGTTCAAGAACTCGAATCCACCGTGCGCTGGCCCCATGGTGGGCGCTAACTGTCGTGGAATTGTCATGGCAGATGTCCTAGTGAAAGGACTTAGTCATGGAGCCATCGAAACTAGGGAGCTTGAAGGGGTTAATCGGGACAAAGGACACGAGGTTTATACTGGTTCGGCACGTTACGGTGAAGGTAAAAGCCTACGGTTCAGTTTTGAGTGGGATTTCTTATGTCTCGATAACCAGGGGGCGAATCGCTGACCTAGCTCTCGAGTTGCTGTTACGTGCCCTGAACCGCCGCCAGGTCGTCCCTTTATATACAGAGGTCGACGCCCAGCGGCTCTACAGAGTCCTGGCCGGCTCATAAATAGTGTCCGGCTCGGTCTCCTAACTATTCTTGCCTTACAATACAAGTCACGCATACATGGTGATTTATCACTATGGGCCTTAAGTCGCCTCTAGGCCATGGGCCTTTAACTAAAACGCCATCCATAACCTGGGTCTTGGGCTTCACGAATATTTGCAAGTATGACCCGGCCCCTCCTGGGCGGGTCATACCAATAGTTATATCCCCAACAGAGGGTCTATGGTGTTGATGTAGAAGGCCTCCATGGTCGATTCCCCCTCCGGCGGAGCACCGGTGAAGGCTCCAAGATGGGATCTCATGGATACAGAAGGTTACGGCGGTGGAAATTGTTTTTCGTTGGCTCCCTGGATGTTTTCGGGGTACGTGGGTATATATAGGAGGAAGAAGTAGGTCGGTGGCTGCCCGAGGGGCCCATGAGATAGGGGGCGCGCCCTGTAGGGGTGAGCGCGCCCTCCACCCTCGTGGCCGCCTCGGCTGATTCTTGACGTGCACTCCATGTCCTCTGGATCACGTTCGTTCCAAAAATCACGCTCCCGAAGGTTTCATTCCGTTTGGACTCTGTTTGATATTCCTTTTCTTCGAAATATTGAAATAGACAAAAAAATAGCAATACGGGTTGGGCCTCCGGTTAGTAGGTTAGTCCCAAAAATGATATAAATGTGTAAAGTAAAGCCCATAAACATCCAAAAAGGGAAATATAATAGCATGGAACAATAAAAAATTATAGATATGTTGGAGACGTATCAAGCATCCCCAAGCTTAATTCCTGCTCGTCCTCGAGTAGGTAAATGATAAAAACAGAATTTTTGATGTGGCATGAATGTTGAGATCCAAATGATTCGAAATAAAAGTTCATATTGACATAAAAAATAGTAATACTTCAAGTATACTAATCAAAGCAATCATGTCTTCTCAAAATAACATGGCTAAAGAAATTTCATCCCCACAAAATCATATAGTTAGGCTATGCTTCGTTTTCATCACACAAAAATGTTCCCAAATTCTACACCCCCGATGACAAGCCAAGCAATTGTTTCATACTTAAATAATCTCAAACTTTTTCAACTTTCACGCAATACATGAGCGTGAGCCATGGATATACGACTATGGGTGGAATAGAATATGATGATGGGGATTGTGTGGCGAAGACAAAAAGGAGAAAATCTCACATTGACAAGGATAATCAATGGGCTATGGAGATGCCCATCAATTGATGTCAACATGAGGAGTAGGGATTGCCATGCAACAAATGCACTAGAGCTATAAATGTATGCAAGCTCAACAAAAGAAAACTAGTGGGTGTGCGTCCAACTTGCTTGCTCACGAAGACCTAGGGCATTTTGAGGAAGCCCATCGTAGGAATATACAAGCCAAGTTCTATAATGAAAAATTCCCACTAGTATATGAAATTGACAACATATGAGACTCACTATATGAAGAACATGGTGCTACTTTGAAGCACAAGTGTGGAAAAAGAGATAGTAACATTGCCCCTTTTTATTTATTTTCTTTTTTCCTTTTTAGTTTTTTGGGCCTTTCTTTTTTTTGGCCTTTCCTTTTTTTGCCTTTGTTTTGGCATTTCCCCTTTTTTCTTTTTGGGATAATGCTCTAATAATTATGATCATCACACTTCTATTAATTTACAACACATGAATTACAACTCAAAACTAGAACAAGATATGACTCTATATGAATGCCTCCGGCATTGTACCGGGATGGGCAATGAATCAAGAGTGACATGTATGAACAATTATCCAAAGTGGACTTGCCACAAATACGATGTCAACTACATGATCATGCAATGGCAATATGACAATAGTATGATAAACGGAATGGTGGAAAGTTGCATGGCAATATATCTCGGAATGGCTATGGAAATGCCATAATAGGTAGGTATGGTGGCTGTTTTGAGGAAGATATACAGAGGTTTATGTGTGATAGAGTGTATCATATCACGGGGTTTGGATGCACCGGTGAAGTTTGCACCAACTCTCAAGGTGAGAAAGGTCAATGCACGGTACCGAAGAGGCTAGCAATGATGGAAAGGTAAAAGTGCGTGTAATCCATGGACTCAACATTAGTCAAAAGAACTCATATATTTATTGCAAAAATCTAGAAGTCATCAAAAACCAAGCACTACGCGCATGCTCCTAGGGGGATAGATTGGTAGTAAAAGACCATCGCTCGTCCCCGACCGCCACTCATCAGGATGCACAATCCAAGGACACATCATGTTTCAAATTTGTTACACAACTTTAACCATACGTGCATGCTACAGGACTTGCTAACTTCAACACAAGTATTCTTTAAATTCATAATCACCCAACTAGCATGACTTTAATATCACTACCTCCATATCTCAAAACAATTATCAAGTATCAAATTGATCATAGCATCCAATTCACTTCCTATGATAGTTTTTATTATACCCAACTTGGATGCCTACCATTCTAGGACCAATTTTATAACCATAGCAAATACCATGCTGTTCTAAGAGACTCTCAAAATAATGTAAGTGAAGCATGAGAGACAAATAATTTCTACAAAATTAAGTCACCGCCATGCTCTAAAAGATATAAGTGAAGCACTAGAGCAAAAACTATCTAGCTCAAAAGATATAAGTGAAGCACTAGAGCAAAAACTATCTAGCTCAAAAGATATAAGTGAAGCACATAGAGTATTCTAATAAATTCCAATCAAGTGGGTTATCCCAAAAGGTGTGTACAGCAAGGATGATTGTGGACAACTAAGAAGAAAATACTAATATCATACACGACGCTCCAAGCAAAACACATATCATGTGGCGAATAAAAATATAGCTCCAAGTAAAGTTACCAATGAACGAAGACGAAAGAGGGGATGCCTTCCGAGGGCATCCCCAAGCTTAGGCTTTTGGCTATTCTTGAATATCTTGGGGTTCCATGGGAATCCCCAAGCTTAGGCTCTTGCCACTCCTTATTCCATAGTCCATCAAATCTTTACCCAAAACTTGAAAACTTCACAACACAAAACTCAACAGGAAATCTCATAAGCTCCGTTAGTGAAAGAAAGCAAAACCACCACATAAGGTACTCTAATGAACTCATTCTTCATTTATATTGGTGTTAAACCTACTGTATTCCAAGTTCTCTATGGTTCATACCACTTAATACTAGCCATAGATGCATCAAAATAAGCAAACTACACACGAAAAACAGAATCTGTCAAAAACAGAACAGTCTGTAGCAATATGTAACCCAAGAATACTTATGGAACTCTAAAAATCCTACCAAAATAGGAAGTCCTAGGAAATATTTCTGTTGATATACATCAAAAATAATCAACGCAAAAGCAAGTTTCTGTGATTTAACAAAACTAATTTCGTGCGTGCAAAGTTTCTGTTTTTCCGGCAGAATCAAATTAACTATCACCATAGGTTATCCTATAGGTTCTACTTAGCACAAACACTATTAAAACATAAAAACACATCTAAACACAAGGTAGATGCAAAGTTTATTACTAAACAGAAACAAAAACAAAAAACACATATAAAATTGGGTTGCCTCCCAAGTAGCACTATCGTTTAACGCCCCTAGCTAGGCATAAAAGCGAAGATAGATCTAAGTAGTGCCATCTTTGGTACTAAATTCCTCAATAGAGCACTTATAAATTTTAGGGGTTTCTCCCTTTTTAGCAATGATTAAACCTTTAGGCAAAAATTAAAGAAATTCATTTGTAGCAAAAGGTTCCTTAATGATAGAGAGACAATTGGGATGAACACTTATTGATTTGAGATCCGCGTCTCCCTTACTAGAAGATTCACCCTTATTTTTAGGAACATAAATAAATTTGGCAGTTTTGGTAGTAGGTTTTGGAGTGTTTTTCATGGAAGAAAACGCCGACCTAAAGTTGGTAATGATATCTTCAAGTTTACCGATTCTTGAAGAATCTAGATCTATTTTTTCATTAACTATAGGTTCTTTCTCTTTAAAGAAATTCAAAGTAACTCCAACCCTAGATCCATATTGGGTAATGTGATTATGAATCTTTTTATCCAGATTTTCAATCAACTCAACAGTGGCAACTTTATTTTCAATAATTTCTAGCCTTTGCATCACATGTTCAAAAGTTAAAACAGTTCCATTAACCAAAAGAGGTGGTGGGCCAAACAAATCTAACATAGCATTATAAGCATCAAACGTATGGCTACTCAAGATATCCCCTCCGGTAACGGTATCAAGAACGCATCTATTCCAAGGAGTAATGCCTACATAAAAATTGCGAAGAACGGAAGTAGAAAGCTTCCTAGTAGATTTATTTTGAGCATTGCAAATTATATGCCAAGCATCTTTTAAATTTTCTCCCTCCCTTTGCTTAAAATTAAGAATTTCATGTTCAGGAGTAATTAGCAGGATAGGAGGACTAGCCATTATGAAAAGATAAATTATCTAACGCACGAGCAAACGAAAAAGGGCAAGCATAAAAGAGAGGAGAAGATTGGGAAAGAGAGGACGAATAAAACTGCAAGGGTGATGTGGGCGAGAGGAAAACGAGAGGCAAATGGCAAATAATGTAAATGCGAGGGATATGAGTTTGTGATGGGTAATTGGTATGTCTTGACTTGAGCGAAGACCTCCCCGGCAACGGCGTCAGAAATCCTTCTTGCTACGTCTTGAGCTTGCATTTGTTTTCCTTGAAGAGGAAAGGGTGATGCAGCAATAGTAGCGTAAGTATTTCCCTCGGTTTTTGAGAACCAAGGTATCAATCCAGTAGGAGGCTCCTCAAAAGTCCCACGCACCTACACAAACAAACAAAGAACTCGCAACCAACACAATAAAGGCGTTGTCAATCCCTTCACGGCCACTTGCGAAAGTGAGATCTGGTAGAGATAGTATGATAAGATAAATATATTTTTGGTATATTATGATATAGATTGAAAAGTAGAGATGTAAATAAAAGTAGATTGAAAGCTTATATGATAAAAGATAGACCCGGGGGCCATAGGTTTCACTAGTGGGTTCTCTCAAGATAGCATAAGTATTACGGTGGGTGAACAAATTACTGTCGAGCAATTGATAGAAAAGCAAATAATTATGAGATTATCTAGGCATGATCATGTATATAGGCATCACGTCCGCGACAAGTAGACCGACTCCTGCCTGCATCTACTACTATTACTCCACACATCGACCGCTATCCAGCATGCATCTAGAGTATTAAGTTCATAAGAACAAAGTAACACATTAAGAAAGATGACATGATGTAGAGGGATAAACTCATGCAATATGATATACACCCCATCTTTTTATCCTCAATGGCAACAATACAATACGTGCCTTGCAACCCCTATTGTCACTGGGTAAGGACACCGCAAGATTGAACCCAAAGCTAAGCACTTCTCCCATTGCAAGAAAGATCAATCTAGTAGGCCAAACCAAACTGATAATGTGAAGAGACTTTCAAAGATAACTCAATCATACATAAAAGAATTTAGATGAGATTCAAATATTTCTCATAGATAAACTTGATCATGAACCCACAATTCATTGGATCTTGACAAACACACCGCAAAAAGAGTTACATCAAATAGATATCCAAGAAGATCAAGGAGAACATGGTATTGAGATCCAAAAAGAGAGAAGAAGCCATCTATCTAATAACTATGGACCCAAAGGTCTGTGGTAAACTACTCACAACTCATCGGAGGGGCTATGGTGTTGATGTAGAAGCCCTCCATGGTCGATTCCCCCTCAGGCGGAGCGCCGACGAAGGCTCCAAGATGGGATCTCACGGATACAGAAGGTTACGGCGGTGGAAATTGTTTTTTGTTGGCTCCCTGGATGTTTTCGGGGTACGTGGGTATATATAGGAGGAAGAAGTAGGTCGGTGGCTGCCCGAGGGGCCCATGAGATAGGGGGGCGCCCCTGTAGGGGTGGGCGCGCCCTCCACCCTCGTGGCAGCCTCAGCTGCTTCTTGACATGGCAAAAGGGAATTTAAAATCCGGTTGGTCTCGGAACGGTCAACGAACACAAAGGAGAGACGTGAGGAACGACAACTACGAGCAGCTGCAAGCTTTAAGAAAACATGCAGATGCAATGCGCATGATGCTATGAGACGAGATGCATGCCATGAACAAAATACAAAATGAAAGACAACCCAACCATGGAGGAGATAACATATCACATAGCCGGAAATGGCAAGAGTTGGAGTTACAATTATGGAAAATTACATCCGGGGTGTTACATAGTTGCATTGCTGATGTTCCAAAAACAGGTCTGTGTAGTACAATACAACTTTGCATGGCTACTCAGCCCACATTCAACGACGCCGGAAAGGCCCAAACAAGGATTTTGTACAACTTTTTTAAGTCATGAGCTCAATTAATAACTTAAGAAAAAAGTTAGAGTATAGTGGAACTCAATTAAAAGCTATCACGAGCGAAGAAATAATTCAACGGGTCCCACTTGTGTGTGTGCGTGTGTGTATGTGTGTGTGTGTGTATCTATTTGTGTGATTGAGAGACAGAGAGGCCCATCGGTTGATACTCATAAATACATCTTTCAGCCATATGCATTGCTGATGCTCATTAAAAAAAGGGATTTTTGCATTTGTGCCCCTAGTTGGGTCACGCTCGACTGATTTGCCGCTAGTTTTTCAATAATTCCGGTTTTGCCCAGCCCACTTCACTCGCCTTGTGTTTTTGCCCTTCCGGGGTGGTTCCGACCAATCACGGTTCGCCACGTGGTGACTACTCATTGGTCGGAACCGCCCAGAAGGGAAAAAACACACGGCGAGTGAAGTGAGCTGGGCAAAACCGCAATTATTGAAAAACTAGGGGCAAATCAATTGAGCGTGACCCGACTAGGGGCACCAATACAATTGTTCCTAAAAACTTATATAGTTGACACAATCATATAGAACATCATAGTGCACTGAACTTGCATACAAAAATTTCACCCATGCGGCACAATCAGGGTGGAAGTAGTGGATGGCTACGGGTAGGGCTATGTTGAAACCAACGAACTCGTACATAACAGTTCATGGTCTTTATCAATGACGGGGAAATATCTTGAATGTTGTTCAAAGAAAACAGACAGACAACATATAAGTTTTGCTAGCACATTAAGTTGACGTACAACCCTTTCTAAAAAAAGTTCAGGTACAAAAATAGAACAAGTCACAATCAAATGTACTGGCGCATCAGTGCTTCACACTGATAGCTTGGAGTTAACTAGTATGTGAGAAGATTCAGTTGTTACCTCAAATTAGAGCACATCCAGGCGGCCAGCCCTGCCTCTTCTCCCAAAGAAGCAGTGGCGTCCACCACGTGATGCGGTAGGCCATGTGCCATCCATCGTTCTGACCAGCATGGGGAAAGTCTGACGTTGACTCATGTAATGGACCTCGTCAACAGACCTTGGCACCAGCGGCAGCGGTAGTACTTCGATTGATGGATTGACCACTTCTTTGACATGCACGAAAACTCGATACAAGTATGTACCTAACGTGGTCCGCGGCGGCCTTGGTGGCAACGAATAGTACAACTGGTTCCTCCACCGGTATCTCAACACCAATCACCATCGGTATGGTGGACGGTTTGTTCATACATGCCATAACCGTCAGAGCCCAGCTATCTGGAGGAACAAACATACTTACGAGCTCACCTCCAAGGTCGTTGATAAGCTCATTCGTGGAATCGCTGTTCCAAGCACGTCGAGGCACGCCGTGGAAGGTAAGCTTTCTTAAAAACTCAAGTTCAGTGGGCACCGAGCCCCATCCAGGGTGCCACCGATCAAAGCTCACCAGCGCGCCATCGCAGAACAAACGCTGGGAAGATTCGAACACACGACTACAGTCGAAAGTTGTCCGAAACCTAACAAAGAAATCAGTCTATGCCGGACAGACTTCGACGAGCAAGTCACTTATTTGATGTCATGTGCAATGCCAAGATCTTTGACAAGGTCGTCTGGCGAGACAAGAGGTCGGTCGCCATTGATGGTTACCATCAGCACTTTGCCGGCAAACTGCTCGTTAAGCGCCGCCATGCCACTGTTGAGTGTCAGCATGCAGCGCCCGAAGGTAGGTCGGGCCTCAGGATCTCCGGCTCGGAGATCGGCATTAACCGGCGACATGATAGTGCGCTTGAGTACAGGGAGTGCAGTAGGGGATTTGGGGGAACTGGAGTAGGAATCGAGATTCCATAGGTAGGGGAGGGGCGGGAGATTGGGGAAGAAAAGGTAGCATGAATTTAAAACACGTGCCAATATGCTCTCGGCGCGCAAGCGCACGAAAACACCGATGGAGCCCACATGTCAGCCTAAGAGTCCTTTTTCTTTGTTTTTTGAGAGCCTGACCTGAGAGTCATAATTGACATATTTGGCATTGCATTACTACTCGTCCCATATTCAACGACATCTCACTGGCCCAAACAAGTGCACATCATCGAAAAGACAATGAGATCAAATTATAACTTGAAAAAAGGAGATATACTCTGAACACTAGAGAATGGTGATGTCCTCATTTAGTCCACCAGCAGTTCCAGACAATAAACAGTTCAAAACAAAGATATATACAACATTCAAACACTGATGAGTGACTACCACTGACATAAACAACAAGACATGATAGTTCATAAGAAGTCTTGCTACATCACCAAAATGCACCCACCTACAGTGCTCAGACTCTCGAGATGCAGACGAGAATGACATTCTAAATAGAGACAACTATTACATAGTAAGAGTGGCATAGACGAGGATGACCAAATAACAAGGAATATGCATAACAAAAGAGAGAACTACCCATCCAGAACAAGCAACAAAGACAACAGGTCATTCAAAGAGGGATGATCCAACACCATCATAATTTTCAGCTCCGCTTCAACCACTAGTGATCCGGAGACACCAGTACTCCACCCTTTCGATGCAGCAGCCCAATTACCTATCAACCTGAAGGACTGAACCACATCACTGCTTGTCAGACTTGAGACATCCAAGGTCAAAGTTAATACAGATGCCTTTGTCATTCTCACCTTCTTTTGGCTGCAGGTTGTATCGTTGACAATCAAGGGAGTTTGCTCCCAACATTCTAGGGCTCGCCCATCAAGGTTTTTGCCAATGGTGATCAAGTGGTTAATCAGATAATTGAGTCCGAGAAATAGAGAGTGTGAACCAAGGATGTTTACCCGCCTCCAACTCAAAAATTCTGAAGGCCCCAACAAGTTGGTATCCTACTCATAGACCTAACAACCACTGTCCGGATACACACGTATTTCACGGTGCTTGTACATAGTGTGGATTTTGCAATAAAACTTTTCTGGCTCATGTGTGCAAATGATCATAAGTGTTTTGTCGTCGTCTGATCGAGCGAGGAACCAGTTGTGCTTGCCTGTTTTTGGCAAAGGTGCTGTGATTACAAAGGGCAGTAACTGTAGGGACACTTCATCATATCAAAAAGGACAGGCATTGTTAATGTAAGATCGGCATTGTTCAGAGTATGAGTAGAATATTGCAAGAATCATCATTGATATGTCCCTGTTGGAACTGAGAGGAAAATACAGGGAAATGTATACTGGGTTCAAAATATAGAAGTGCCATGCATGGTTATACTCATGTTATCTCGCAATCGGTTCTTCGCAGGAAACTACCATGTCATGCATGTTATGTAATCATGTTATGTACTCTCAAACAAATTCTTCGAGGAAACTAATAGACCATGCATTTTTATATACTCATGTTCTGTGGGCAATTTTTTTGTGAGGATATTATTCTAGCCATTGATTGTTGAAGGGCGAATATAGGTACGTACACATGGTAAGCATTGCAGGATTTCACTACTTCCAAATATAGAGTTCTCCATATGCACATTTACTTCCCTAATGTATGGTTAGATGAAACCAACTTGTGATGCATGTTTCTACATCCTGAAAATGAGGAAACTAACATGGCTATTGATACACACTCATATTTAGTAGTATATAGATTACTATAAAGTAAGGAGAATATTCATATCTTCCTAACCGTTTGATTATTCAAAGGTACAAATTGGCTGTAATGACATGGTCACAATCACACGAATTAAATCATTCCAAATATAGCTGATTTGTGGCATCTCTAATACATTGCCATAGTTATACTCAAATTCTACTCAAACAGGGATATGTCAATCATCACAAAAAGTTCAAACAGTGTCATGGCGTTATCATTAACATCAGAAGAAAACAACTTACATGCGCCATCCCAGCAATACATGGTGCCATATGCTTTGTCGATCGCGTAGATGATGCCATTGTGTTCAATAGCATCACAGAACTGTGTATCAGCTTTGGCGATCCACTGCAAGCTGAGTTGTCTCCAACTAAAGAAGGCACCAGCGTAAACATGGGTGAGTCCGCGGTTGAACAAGGCAATTTGCTTGAAGTCTGCATAATCTGCATGTCGTGCGGGCACTTGGCAGATTACAATCTTCTGCAAAACAAGGTTCGTCCAACTGACGTGGTAATCTAGATGACTTGGACCGTGACGGTAAAACCCTATATAAACCAACTGAGGAAGGATAATCTCATGGGAGGTCAGGAAGTTCATGAGCACCAACTTTTTCCCGTCTTCTCTGATGGCAGCCATCTAGTGGGAGTTTATTCCAACCCAGTACATACCTGCCAACAAGTTTGGGTCCATGGTGATCAGATCAAAGTCGAGGGAAATGATGTACGACGACCCACTACATACCTGCAAAGAAGTTTCGGCTAATGGAGGTCGGATTGAAGTCAAGGGGCATCATGTACGCCTATGTATCATGGTGAGCAAATCTCACAAGACTAGATAGCAGCAAGCATGGTGTCTTGAAAAGCTTAGTCCTTGCTTAGACACATGCAGCCAGCCGCACGATGCTAAACATATCCATACACGAACAATAGAGGTCGAGGATGTCACTGGGAGAATGCTCCAATCGTGGCTCATATGGATTCTGCATGGTTCGCTTTCGGCCATGATGGAGTTTGGAAGGTGAGTGGGGGCTTGATTTATGAGGGAGAAGGCTCTCGGTGTAGGAGCGGCTAGCGAGGGAATAGTGGTACTGGGGGTTGCAAGCGAGATGAGGGTACGTGGGGGCATAGTGAGATGATGAAGAGTGACCTCAGGATCTCCGACAAGACGGAGATGGAGATGGAGTGGTGCTAGGGGAGAGGGAGACGAGGCGATGCATGCTATACAGCGGCGGTGACAGTGACTGCATAATGCACATGGTAATGCTGACTTTGGTACCCCGAACAAGCCACCTGTTCTAGTGTCACCTGGGGCGCAGGGTCTTGTCACTTCAGTGTGAGGACCGGATGAATAATATTTCGACCATCAAGTGCACCGCAGTTGTACTACTACTAGTAGGAACAAACGGACCAGTACTGTATAGCAGAAATAGGTCTCCCATGCTAGCATGGCTCTGGGTTCACTTCATCCTCCAGGTATCATCCATATTGCGAGCAGAACCAAATTCTTGTGCATGCATAAGCGCGAAGAAGATCTTTTTATTTTTTGAGGATAACCGCATATTCCTTAACCAGAGAATGTTGTGTCTCCCACGCATGCGCCAATATCCATCCGAACCAGCTACAACACATTTTTATATCTATTTGCATAGGTCCCACCTGTCAGGAGGGGTGCAGAAATAAAAAGGAATCATAAAATGTCTCGCCACGGTGATTCGAAAGAGTGACCTCAACTAGCCAGTGGCACATGTAGCGCTAGAAGGATGGGCACGTACACGGACAGGTACCACTTCTCAGTCTACTCGCATAGCCATTTCGTTTAGTCTACCCAGCCGTCGAATCAACTACCTCTTCACATACTCCTGGATTAATTCTGAAGCCCCTTTAAATAATCATCTTCTTCAGTTAGACTAGCCATCTAATCCTAATTCTCCAAACCATAGCCCTCCGGTCCAGCGGTTCCAAATGGCGAAAGAGATCCAGATGCAGATTTTTAGCGTCCAACATGTCCTCGTCGAAGGCTCGTTGAGCATATTTGCGACCGTCACTGACCACCCAAGGGTTGTTCGGAAGTGGATCAACAATGTATCCAACTCCCTCCAAAAGCTAGAGATGAAGGTCATCCATCTCAACATAGAGTACACGGAGGGTGCCACTGGGAAGATCCAACGCGCCGCCGTCCTTCAGCTGTGCCTCGAAGATGATGTTTTGGTGTACCACATCATGCACGCAAACTCCATACCAGGTGAGCTCCATGATTTCTTATCTTGGGAGGACATATACTTCTGCGTGGCAGCCATCAAAGGGCACAAACATAAGCTGGCACCGTACAACCTTGATTTGAAAAGCATCGCTCACCCACAAACCAGAATCAAAATTCCTGTAGAAGATTGTGATAAACAGACACCATCCCTATTCGACGTAGCAAATTTTGTGCTCGAAACAAATCTTCAGAAGGGTGATGACACACTGGCATTAAGGTCGCCTGGATGGGAGAATTATCCCTTGACATGCACCAGCAGCAATGCATTATGGATGGATAAATTATTTCCTCTATTGTAAAAAAACATTTCCTCTCTGTGTATATTGATATAGATGAACTATTTTGATGGTATGCATGTTTTTGGAACAACTAGTAGCATAGGTCCGCTTGACTATAAGGAACTATTTATCCGCCCATCTTTCTCTATAGTGATCGAGATGCAATGCGTGTGTCAATAGACATGATAGCTTGTCCATGAAAGTTGAACGACGGCGACCATCATGTTTCATTCACTGCCACTCGCGATTCCCACAACACCGCTCCAACCGACGGTACCACGACCCCGACGTGCGCCTCAACCCTCTCGGCCGCACCGCCCTCTGCCTTTGTGTGCATGACATGTGGGCCAGCTGAAATGCGGCGACCATCAAGTTTCTACCACAGCCACACACGATTCCTACGATGCCGCTCGAACCCATGACACCACACATCCCCCAACCTGCAGCTCGTCCCTCTCGACCCCACCACCCCTCTGCCTTCGGGAGCATGACATGTGGACCAGCCACCTATCGGTTCCACATGTAATTGAATCAAAGGCAGGTGTAGTAAGGGTGGTCATAGTGGGGAGTAACTTAGAGTCATCGGAGAACTACTAACTACGGACCCGCAGGTCTACAAAGTCCTACTCACGATCATCGGAGAGGCACAAATGGACATGATGAACACCTTCGAGATGGTGTCTAGATTGGATCTGGTGGTTCTGGAACTCACGGCGGCTGGAATTGATTTTCGTCGTCTCCTCTAGGGTTTCTGGAATATTGGGGTATTTATAGGGCAAAGAGGCGGTGCAGGAGGCCACTAAGGTGGGCACAACCCACCTGGGCGCGCCTGGGCCACCAGGCGCGCCCTGTTGGGTTGTGCTCCCCTCGGAGCTCCCCTCAGGTACTTTATTGGCCCACTGGATGTCTTCTGGTCCAAAAAAACCCACAAAAAGTTCGCTGTGTTTGGATTCTGTTTGGTATTGATTTCCTGCGATGTAAAAAACAAGCAGAAAACAGCAACTGGCACTGTGCACTATGTCAATAGATTAGTACCAAAAAATGAAATAAAATGACTATAAAATGATTGTAAAACATCCAAGAATCATAATATAACAACATGGAACAATCAAAAATTATAGATACGTTGGAGACGTATCAGCATCCCCAAGCTTAATTCTTGCTCATCCTCGAGTAGGTAAATGATAAAAACAAATTTTTTGATGTGGAATGCTGCCTAACATATTCATCACATTTCTTTTCTTTGTAGCATGGACATTTATATGGTTCAAAGCAATAGTCTAGTCTTAACATGAAGACTTTAATACTCAAGCATACCAACAAGCAAACATGTCTTTCAAAATTTCAACACTAAAGCAAGTTATCCCTAGCCCATTATGCTCAATCATTGATCCATTCATGAAACATGCTCGAATATTAGCTATATCCAATGCTCAGATACGATCATAGTGCCCCTTAGTTGGTGCTTTATAAGAGAAGATGGAGATTCAAATTCAAAATAAAAATTGCAAAAAGTAAAAGAAAGGCCCTTCACAGAGGGAAGTAGGGATTTGTAGAGGTGCGAGAGCTCAAAGTGAAAATTGAGAGATAAAAACATTTTGGGAGGAATACTTTTCCCACCAACGAAAACGCTTAGAGCTCCCAACACTTTCCATGCTAGATACATCATAGGCGGTTCCCAAACAGAAAATAAAGTTTATTCCTTTTTCCACCACTACTTTCACTTTCCATAGATAACCATATCCGTGAGTGCCCTCCATACCAACACTTTCCAAGGAATTTATTATTTGACAACATTAAGTAAATTCATTTTTAATTTCGGGACTGGGCATCCCTAATACCTTTGTCGTACTCTCGTGCAATGACAAGTGAATAAACACTCATCGTGAGAATAACACATCTAGCATGGAAAATATTGGCCACACCTCACTGCCTCGCGAGTGGTACAAGCACACAAAAGAGAAATTTATTTTGAAAATTAGAGATGGCACATGCAAATTTTCTTAGAATGGCATGGAAATACCACATATAGGCCGATATAGTGGACTCATATGGCAAAACTGGTTTAAAGGGTTTTGGATGCACAAGTAGTGATCATACTTAGTGCAAAATGAAGGCTAGCACAAAGATTGAGAAGCGACCAACCATGAAACGAAAAATTTCGTACCCAAGCATTAAGCCTAAGTAACACCGAATAATGCACCACAAGTAGGATATAAATTTCATCGCATAACTATTGACTTTTGTGCTTGCATAGGGAATCACAAAACTTAGCATCAATATTCTTACTAAAACACAATTACTCATCAACATGACTCACATATCGTATCATCATATCTCAAAACCATTACTAAGAATAAAGTTTATTTTCTCCAACGGTGTTCATGAAAGTTTTTCTTATATCCTCCTTGGATATCTATCACTTTGGGACTATTTTCATATGCTGCTTTTGATAAGCTCAAACAAATATAAGTGAAGAACTTGAGCATAATTTTGCTTTCTCTCAAAATAATCTAAGTGAAGCAAGAGAGAATTTCTAAAAAAAATAACTCCCAAATAAATCTAAGTGAAGCATGAGAGCATTCCTTCAAAAATAACAAAGCACAGCTTGCTCAAAAAGATATAAGTGAAGCACTAGAGCAATTCCATGGCTCTAAAAATTTAAGTGAAGCATAGGAGCAAGCATAGCATAATTTTTGGCTCTCTCTCAAAAAGGTGTGTCCAGCAAGGATTCAAGACTTAAAACACAAAGAAAACAAGGAAAGACTCATATCATACAAGATGATCCAAGCAAAACTCATAATGTGTGAGGAATAAAAATATAGCTTCAAGTAAATTACCGATGGTTGTCAAAAGAAAGAGGGGATGCCACTCGGGGGTATCCCCAAGCTTAGTTGCTTGCTACTTCTTGAATAATACCTTGGGGTGCCTCGGGTATCCCCAAGCTTAGCGTTTTGCTAATCCTTATTCCTTCATCCATCGTAAGATCACCCAAAACTTGAAAACTTCAATCATACAAAACTCAACAAAACCTTCGTGAGATCCGTTAGTATAAGAAAGCAAACCACTACTATAATTACTGTTGCAAACCCGTTCATATTTTATTTTTTCATTATATCTACTGCATTCCAACTTTTCTCTGGCAAAAACTCTTCAAATAAAACCATAGAATCATCAAAACAAGCACACAACACAAAGAAAACAGAATCTGTCAAATACAGAATAGTCTGTAGCAATCTGACAACTACGAATACTTTTGTAACTCCAAAAAATCTGAAAAATTAGGATGGCGTGAATAATTTGTTTATTAATCTTCTGCAAATATAATCATCTCAAAATATCTCTTCTTATAAAAATGAAAAATAGTTTCATGAGCACAAAAGTTTCTGTTTTTCAGCAAGATCAAATCAACTTTCACCCAAATCACCCCAAAGGCCTTGCTTTTCACAAACACTAATTTAAACCACAAAAACACATATAAACAGAGGAATAATTGGGTATTTTATTGAAAACAGCAAGTAAACCAAAAAGTAAAAAGATACAAGTTGGGTTGCCTCCCAACGAGTGCTATCATTCTACGCCCCTAGCTAGGCATAACGCGTAGGATCTAAGTGTTGTCATCTTTAGTTCTAGTTCCATACGATGCCCTCATGATTGATTCATATGGTTGCTTAATTCCTGTTCTAGGGAAGTGTTCCATACCCTTCCTTAGTGGAAATTGAAATTTAATATTGCCTTCTTTCATATCAATCACGGCATCAATAATACATAAAAACGGTCTACCAAGTATAATTGGACAAGACGGATTGCAATCAATATCAAGAACAATAAAATCTATGGGCACATAATTCCTATTTGCAAGAATAAAACATCATTAAATCTAGCATAGGCATTTTAATAGTAGAATCCGCCAAGTGCAAATTTAAAGAACATTCTTCAATATCGGTAAGACCAAGCCCATCACATAAAGATTTTGGAATTGTAGAAACACTAGCACCCAAGTCACATAAAGAAAAACACTCATAATTTTTAATCTTGACTTTGATGGTAGCTTCCCATTCATCATGTAACTTTCTAGGAATTGAAACTTCTAATTCCAACTTTTCTTCAAATGCTTTCATCATAGCATCGACAATATGTTTAGTAAAAGCTTAATTTTGTTCATAAGCATGGGGTGAATTTATCATGGGTTGCAACGAAGAAATACAATCAACCAAAGAGCAACTATCATAATTAATGTCTTTGTAATCCAAAATAGTGGGCACATCACTAGTTAATGTCTTGACCTCTTCAAACCCACTTTTATCAATTTTCTTAAAAAGATTTTCACCCTCAGAATCATAGGGACGCCTTCTAGATAAAGTTGACTCTTCTCCAGTCCCTTTTTCATTAATCTTAATTTTACTAAACAAAGAATCAATAGAAGAAACACCAATCATTCGAAGATCTTCATCACTTTTATGAAAGTAATCACTAGAAAATGCTCTTTCTAAAAATTCTCTTTTGGCTCTAATCATAGCGGTTCTTTTCTTACTTTCATCCATAGAAACATAAGGAGCTTTAATTGATTCTTCAACTTTAGGCACAAAATTTTTCATCTTGAGAGTTTCTACATCATGAGAAATTCAATCGATACTTCTAGACATATCATCAAGTTTGTTCAACTTTTCTTCTATCGAGGCATTGAAAGCCTTTTGAGTATTGATAATTCTTTAATATTACTCTCAAGATAAGAGGTGTTTATATTATTATTATAAGTAGGATTACCATAGGAATTTCCATAATTATTAGAGGAATTACTAGGAAAAGTCCTAGGATTAAAATTACCTCTATAATCATTGTTATTGAAATTGTTTCGTGAGATAAAATTCACATCTATGGCATCACTATTTTTCTCAATCTAAGTAGACAAAGGCACATCATTAAAATCAATTAGAGTAACTTTATTAGCAACCAACTTCATAAGAGCATCAACTTTTTCACTCAAAGAATTTATTTCTTCTGTCAAACTGACTTTTTTACTAGTAGGAGCCCTTTCGGTATGCCATTGTGAGTAATTGGACATAATATTGTCTACCAATTTAGTAGCTTCACCCAAAGTAATTTTCATCAAAGTACACCCTGCGGCGGAATCCAAAAGATTACGAGAAACAAAATTCAACCCCGCATAAAAATTGTCCATGATCATCCAAAGATTTAACCCATGAATTGGGCAATTCCTTAGCATCAATTTCATCCTTTCCCAAGATTGTGCAACATGCTCATGTTCAAGTTGCTTGAAATTCATGATCTGGGTTCTAAGGGAAATGATTTTTGTGGGCAGAAAATACTTAGTAATAAAATCATCCTTGCACTTGTTCCAAGAATCGATACTATTGTGAGGCAAAGAAGAAAACCAAATTTTTGCGTGATCTCGCAAAGAAAACGGAAATAATTTCAACTTCACAACATCATTGTCTACATATTTTCTCTTTTGCATATCACATAATTCCACGAATGTGTTAAGATGGGACATGGCATCCTTATTAGGAGTACCGGCAAATTGATGTTTCATAACAAGATTCAGCAAAGCAGCATTAATATCACAAGACTCCGCACTAGTGGCGGGAGGAGCAATCGGAGTGCTAATAAAATCATTGTTGTTGGTAGTTCAGAAATCACACAACTTGGTGTTCTCTTGAGTCATGATGACTTCTCAACAGATTACACTCAAAAACAGATTTGACGAGAAAACGGCGAACGAAAAATTGGGAGAGTAAAACGGCAAATTTTTGTGAAGTGGGGGAGAGGAAAGCGAGAGGAAAATGGAAAATAATGTAAATTGCGAGGAGATGAGATGTTTGATTAGGAACCTGGTTGATGTTGAAGATCCTCCCCGGCAATGGCGCTAGAAATTCCTTTTGATGCTTGCTAGAACTACACCGGTACTTCCCCAAAGAGGAAGGGATGATGCAGCACAATGATGGCAGGTATTTCCCTCAGTGATGAGACCAAGGTTATCGAACCCGTAGGAGAACCAAGCAACACAACGTAAACAACCCCTGCACACAAATAACAAATACTCGCAACCCGACGTGTTAAAGGGATTGTCAATCCCTTTCGGGTAACAATGCCTCAAGTTGGCGAGAAGACGTGATAAAGTTGTGATAGATAGGATAAATAGACCGCAAAATAAATAAAGTTTAGCAAGGTATTTTTGTATTTTTGGTTTAATAGATCTGAAAATAAAAGCAAATAAAAATAGATCGCAAAGGCAAATATGATGAGAAGAGACCCGGGGGCCGTAGGTTTCACTAGTGGCTTCTCTCAAGAAAAATAGCAAACAGTGGGAAAATAATTACTGTTGGGCAATTGATAGAACTTCAAATAATCATGACGATATCCAGGCAATGATCATTATACAAGCATCATGCCCAAGATTAGTAGACCGACTCCTGCCTGCATCTACTACTATTACTCCACACATCGACCGCTATCCAGCATGCATCTAGTGTATTAAGTTCATGGAAAAACGGAGTAATGCAATAAGAACGATGACATGATGTATACAAGATCTATTTATGTAGAAATAGACCCCATCTTGTTATCCTTAATAGCAATGATACATACGTGTCATTTCCCCTTCTATCACTGGGGTCAAGCACCGTAAGATCGAACCCATCAAAAAGCACCCCTTCCCATTCCAAGATAAATAGATCAAGTTAGCCAAACAAAGCCCAAATATCGGAGAAGAAATGCGAGGCTATAATCAATCATGCATATAAGAGATCAAAGAAGACTCAAATAACTTTCATGGATAAAAACATAGATCTGATCATAAACTCAAAGTTCATCGGATCCCAACAAACACACCGTAAGAAGGCTTACATCATACAGATATCCAAGAGACCATTCTATTGATAATCAAGAGAGAGAGAGAGGAAGCCATCTAGCTACTAATTACGGACCCATAAGTCTACAAAGAGCTAGTCATGCATCATCGGAGAGGCACAATTGGACATGATGAACCCCTCTGAGATGGTGTCTAGATTGGATCTGGTGGTTCTGGAACTTGCGGCGGCTGGAATTGATTTTCGTCATCTCCCCTAGGGTTTCTGGAATAATGGGGTATTTAGAGAGCAAAGAAGCGGTGCGGGAGGCCACCGAGGTGGCCACAACCCACCTGGGTGCACTTGGGCCTCCAGGCGCGCCGTGGTGAGTTGTGCTCCCCTCGGAGCTCCCCTCAGGTACTTTCTTGGCCTACTGGATGTCTTCTAGTCCAAACAATCCACAAAAAGTTTCACTGCGTTTGAACTCCGTTTGGTATTGATTTCCTGCGATGTAAAAAACAAGCAGAAAACTGCCACTGGCACTAGGCACTATGTCGATAGGTTAGTAGCAAAATATGATATAAATGACTATAAAATGATTGTAAAACATCCAAGAATGATAATATAACAACATGGAACAATAAAAAATTATAGATACGTTGGAGACGTATCATAGTGCCTATGGATCTCATTTATTTCGCTGGTGTGCATGTCTTTGGAACAAGTTTTCTCTCCTACTGCTCCTTGAAGTGAGCGGTATGCAATGCATGTCTCAGCATACATGACAGCTTGTCCATGGAAGTTGAACCATAGTGACCTTCACGTTTCTGCCACTGCCACACGCGATTCCCACGATGCCGCTCCAACCCACGGCACCACGTCCCCCGACGTGCGCCTCACCCTCTAGGCCCTACCGCTCCTCTGCCTTTGTGTGCATGACATGCGGGCCAGCTGAACTACGGCGACCATCAAGTTTCTACCACAGCCACACCCGATTGGACGCGGCTTGCCTGCTCCACTCTGGTGCTCCAATCCGTACTCCCGCACCATCCAATTTTCATCCAGCGGCTGTGACACATTTCTTCCCGAGCATGACTCCTCAGCTGGAGTACTTCTGTAATACAGGTAATACCCGCCGGTGTGGCCATCTACGTCTCGTAACGCCCCGACGTCCAGCTATGGCACCCTCTCCACGTCCAAGCCACCACCGACCGGTTCATCTCGAACGAGTGAGTCGCAAACGCCGCCGCGACAACGGCCAGCTGGGCATCTCGAACCACCCCGATGCCGCTTCCCCATAGACGACCTACACTTGCACATGGCCGCACGTCGTTTAGCTGTGCGTCAACGTACGATGATAGGAATGCCTCCAGGCTCACTAGCTCAACTACGTTGAGTATATCACATTCGCAAACCGGTATTTGTTGACCAGGTTGATCCTGCCCACGAGCATACGACTATACATATCCAACATTCCAGCCTCGTCGCTGAGTGGTACATCCTCGTGACGGTGCAAGCAGTCGAATTCTCGAGCCCCAGTTGAGCTATGTGCCCCGAGTAGATCATTGGCCCCCGCCCAAGCTCCCACCCAGCCGTTGTTGCCGTCGCCCCACTGACGATCGGGAGCAGCACCTTGCCGCTCATTCGGAGCATGAGCTAGTAAACGTCATGCGGCACGTCACAACAAACAAGCACCTCGACATGCGTTGGGTGGGTAGAGACTTTTCTTGGCCACAAGCTCCATTGTCTCATCCGAGATCGGTGTGGTACTGCATTCGAACATGCGGGTAAAATACTAAGAGTGTAGCTACATGTGCATGGCCCAGAAACCAATGTTGGCATGGAGGAGGTGGTACTCGCTGGCGCCGTAGCGTGCTACATGGCTTAGGCAGGCACCTGTTGTGACGCTCTGGCGTTGGCACCGACATTGTCAATGCAACTAATGATCCCAAGGAGGACGAGCAAGAAAGGACGTCTGGCCGGCATTGTCTTTGTTGCGTCGGCGGGCAGTCGCAGTGCCACCAGTGCTTGAACGAGGTTCTCGCCATGGAGGCCGATTAGGGTGGCAGGCAATGAGGAGCCCGGGTGCAGGAGTACGACGATGTTGTCCACGAGCTTCTCGACGACTGTGAACTTGTTGATGGTGGCAATGATCATCTGGTCTAACTGAGAGTCATAGCTGGCATCGACGATGGCAATGAACCAGCCGTTCGCCAACATCGTCTGGAGACGATCCTCGATGCCATGCCGCAAGCTGGCGTCGTTATAGGATTCTGGGATCCACAGACCCAAGAAAAGGTTCAAACTCTGGGGCGTGTGCAAAGAACTAAACCTCTCCCGCCAACCGACTCGTCACCCCCACGCCTAGCTCGACAAACAAACAAGAAGATGGACATGGCAGTTTACCCAGGTTCGGGCCACCTTGCAGTGTAAGACCCTACTCCTACTTTGGGGTAGATTAGCCACACGAGGGGCTGAGGACGAACTAGTACAAGGGAAGAACAACCTCGCGAGGTCTTCTCTAGTGTGGATGTGAGCTGAAGGGATTCGACCGTTCAGTGGCCAAATCGAACGGGGACAAGTAGTACATCTTATCCTAACAAAAGGTGGTCTTCTCCTGCAAAGCTCCTCGTCATGACACTACGATGGGCTCAGCGATGAAGTTTGTCCTGCTGTCCTGGCGGTCTTGGTATTGTTGCACGGGAATGGAAACCTTTGGGCGACTCCTGAGGACCCCGCGCCTGCACTTTCTTCCTTAGCACCAAAGAAAAAACCTGCCGCTCCGCACCCGCTAGCGCCGGCCTAGCCTTGGTCGTCATGGCTTGATTCACCGCAACCTCATGAGATTGACGACCTGCATAGAAATCTCCGCTCCTTAGGAGGCAGCCTAGGGAGGCCGCTCCCTCAAGAGATCTTGACAGCGCCCGCCTCACAAGGCTTGGCCCCTCGTGAGGGTCTTGTCTTGTTGGTGTCCTAGATGGGCCGTACCAGGCCATTGATGAAGCCACACCATGGGCCGCAAGCAGGCAAGTCTTGGTACCCTGGTTCCCAGAACACCGACAGTAGCCCCCGGGCCCAAGGCATGCTCGGACTTGGCTTCGAGGCGAAGCCCAAGGGCATGAGCGAAGCGCCGCGGGCCCAAGCACCTGTGGACTAGGGCGATGCATGATGGTTGATGGGATGTGGACGTCTCCACTTCCCCATGCTGCCTCGGCAACTGCTCCAGGCTGACAAAAAGACTCGCTCCCACCTCTAAGCCTTCATTGCCTTCTCATTGCCTTGCTCCAGATCCCCTCTTCCTCCTGCCAAGAGCACCTCCAGATCTTCCGAATTCCCCCCCCCCCCTAGCTCTACGCAGATGGCATCCAAGAAGGCGAAATGGGCCACGCAGGCCTCGAGCTTCTCCTTCTCACCTGCGCTGGCCCTTGCGCATCCTCCAGCACAGAGGAGAGACATCTCGCTGTTGCGCTCCCGCTAACGGCGAGCGACCACAACGAGTGGAAGGAGATGGTGCTCCTGGCCAGCTCCATCGACCCAAGGACCCTGGCAGGGACGTTCTATCTCTTGATCAACAGTGTCTTTGTGGGGCTTGTCCCACCTTTTTCCGAATTCTTCACCGTCGTCCTTGACCACTACCAAGTTTAGGCCCTACATCTGCAGCCCAACTCCATCCTTCCCTTGTCCATCTTCACCTTCTACCGCAATGCATTCATGGGCGTGATGCCCTCAGTCGCGCTCCTCCGCCACTTCTTCTATCTCCGGATGCACGACCAAAACCAGCACTCCGGTTGCGTCTCCTTCGTCGTGGTCCATAGTGGCAACACGCTTATGAGGGCCAGGAAGAAGGTGGAGAACTTCCGACGCAAGTGGGTCTTCATGGATGCCAGGGGCCTCCATGCGCTGCTGGAGTTACCGACTGAGATGCCGGTGAAGCTTGATCTATGGGGTCATGAGAAGCTCACTGACCCCCGGGCGGCGCCGGTCCTAAGGAAGATGAAGGAAGACTTGGAGTCCAGGGTGCTGATGGGGGCCATGCTTCTTCAGGAGTTCTTGACGCAGCGCCTGGCCCCACTCCAGGCACACTCGCGCCCATGTAGGATTTCAAGGGCGCAAAGGACGACATCCGGTTGTGCCCAAGGAGCTTGACATGCGAGGAGCTTGACAAGGCCATGCACACCCTACTCGAGAAGCATCTGGGCGGCCTCCCAGCGGACTACATCCTGTTGTATCATCGTGCCGACGGGGCGGAGCTAGTCGCCACCATGCCCGTCTTCAATGAGTTGGGGCTCGTATCGCTTGCGCTCCCCAATTCCCTGGTGGTGTTGTCTTCCGGTGATGATACCATGGAGAAAGGGGAGGAGCACTCGAAAGCGACCATGGATGACGTGGCGGAGACCTCTCCCCCATGATGACGAGCTTCTCCATGGCCTTTCCAATGATGACGATGCCGCCGAGCCCCCGGTCGAGGATTCCCCGTGATCCACTCGCTTGTCACGAGGTCCTGAGCCACCCCCTTGTAGAGGATGGGATGAGCAACCCCAAAGAAGGGCGAGGCGGGATCCCTTCCTCGAGGCAACACCTCCGCCATGTTACCTATTGTCGCCTCACTAAGGCTAGCCTTTGAGTGCCTCGCCGATTCTCAGGGCGCGATGAAAAATGCACTCAAGAAGGTTGGGGGTGCCCTGATGTGACACCCCAAAAATTTGGCCTTGTTTTAATGGAAATTTTTTTTGCCAGGATTTAAAACTTTGAATTTTTGAGCTCCATTTTGATTTTTTTAAATCATTCCCTTCCCTGTTATGATGAGTTTTTCCCAAAGAGAAAACTTTTCAAAAATGTTGTTGGACTTGTTTTAACCTCTCAAGAAAAACTTCCCTTTTATCAGTGTAACTAATTAAATAATTAAGTTGCTTGATCTTTATTTTTCTTGAAAATGGTTTTTCAAGGTTAAATGGCCATATTTGAACTACAACCATTTGATAAATTCACTTAAAATTCCCATAAAAATTTGGAGATGTCATGTGATGTTTTTAAATAACTTTTATGCAAAAATATATTTCATTCATGAAATATTTTGAGCCCTACACTCAATTTTTCTTCTCTGGTCCAGAGTGCATTTTGCACTACAACCTATTTAAATATTTCTTTAAAACTTCTACCAAAATTAAGGGAGGTCAGTAGGAGCCTACTATTCCACTTTGTGCAAAAACCTATTTATGTTCTTTGAAAAATTTGAGTGAATCAACCTCATCTTCATTCTGGACCAACTTGATGGTTTGTACAGCAACCATGTTTTTGCTTGCTCTTTAACCCTTGATTATTTCTCCTACTTGTAGTCCCCCATGTTAAACCCTTAAGTCCAGGAGCATGCACCTTTTGGATCATTTTTGGTTCATGAAATAATGTCATTTATTTCCTGTCCAGAATTGAAGTTTTATAAAACTTGCACTAGCAAGTTTCTGCTTTTGGCCAAATAACCTCACCACTCTCTCTTGCATCTAGGGAGATCTTGATCTGGAGATTTAGGCCACCCCAAGAGTTGCTTAGAAGCCTTTAACATTTTGTCAAACACCTGGTGTGCATGGCCAGTTTTGACATGAGTTTTGGCATTGCACTGTGAACCTAATCCCCATGGCCAGACCAGCATGTCCAATGGTTTTGCCTTAAACTATAACCCCACCCTGCTAACTTTCTTGTGGTTTGGAGCCCGCTAACATGCCATAGCATTTCATCAAACACCTTCTGTGCGTGCACTTGGCGCGCCCAGAGCGCGCAAATTGCAGCCACGCGGCCGAGCCGACACGCTGGCCCCCACGGCTTTGGCCCGCTCTGCAGAACCTCGCCACGCGCTCCCCTTCTCTCAGCTACGCGCCAAGCCGCTCCTCGCCACGCCCGGCAAGCCAAGAGCTAGCCGCCGCCGCCGCCCGACAGCCCTGCGCCGTGCAGCGCCGCCCAAGCCACCCCGGCTCGCCACCTGCCCCTGTGAGCAGTGCGTGCTCATCCGCAGCTTCGTCCCCTAGCGCTCGTCGCCGCCACGTCGCCCTAGCCACAGAGAGGCGGTTCGCCGGAGAGCTTATCCACGGCCGCCGCGGAACCGACCTCGTCGCGCTATAAATGGACAGCCCGAGCCCCTCTGAGCACGCACGCGACCTGATACCACCCCTATGGCACCCCTCCTAGCTCGCATTCGACCCGGGGAGGCCTCCTTCCTCATCTCCGGCAACTCCTGCCGCCGCCACCACCCCGGCCAATCCGGCACCTCCAGTATCTCCCACTCTCCGTTCTCCCCACCAAGAGCTTCCACATCCTCCCGTGAGCCTTTTCCCCTACTTGATTTTGATCGGGAGCCAACGCCGCCACAAAGTCACTTCGCCACCGAAGCCTTCCTCCGCCGCGGAGCTCGCCGCCGGCCGCTCACTCCGTCCCCGCCGACCCAACGACTACCGGGAGGACCGCCCCAGCCTTACGGATCCATCCCCACCCTCGGGGGCCCGCGAGGAGCAGCCAAACGCCGGCGACGATCGCCGGAGCCCCTCTCCGCTCGGGCAAAGGAGGGAGACGACGCGCGGCGACTGGTCAAACCTGACCAGTGGGCCAGGCAGGCCCATTGTCAGTGACACCCCGCGCCGTCCACGTGGTTAAGTGGAGGCGTAAAGCCTCAAATACGCCTCCTCTGTACCGAAAGCGTAATCTCGTCTGAAACGTTTTCTTTTTTGTTTTAATTTAAATAACAGATTTGACCAAATCTTTGACTGGCTATAACTTTTTAAATATAACTCCAAATGGGTTGATTCTTTTTCCTACCTTCCTCAAATTTGATCTAGTTTATTTTAAGATTTATTTGAAAAAATTTCAAACAACTTTTTGGTTCTGTTTTTGAAATGTGTGTTAATTCAAATATATTTTTAAATAGGATTTTGGGGAGAGAAAAGAAGCTTTCAAAAGTTTTGGAGTGCACCCTGCCTTTCCACACATTGAAGGCAAGCATTCTGAACCCCGGCATAATATTTTGGTGTGATCATTGATACATTTATAACACCACCGTTTTTTTTCGAAGGACTTGTTATTTCATGTGATATGATCATATGCATGGGTGCATGTTATTGATTTCCATGCTGTTGGAAATGGACACACTTGTGATGATAATCACCCTCATGTGCCTTGCATGCATACCGGCAGGAACCCGGGAAAACCTCTGCCTTGGGTAGGCATGAGTTTGTCGCCGGTCTCCGTAGGGACGGTTATTTCTGGTATGGCAAGGCAAGGTGATATGAGCGGTGACTCTGTTGGTTGAAATATATTCGTTATACTAATCATGCAGGGAATACTTAAACCTCCTAAGTCGACCGTAGATCGAGTCTTGTTCCAGTAACCCCCATACTTGTTTCGTGCTACCACTCGTCTCTACAGCAAGTAGAGTACGGTTCAGTAAGTTGTCAACCTCTTTCTAGCACACACCGTACAGAGAGGCCATGGTGGAAGATACCGGTTGTAGCTGGTAGGCAGGCCACCTGGTCCGGGGGCATGGGTGTTCCCGGTTGGGACCGAGAGTGGAGGCCACCCCTTAGAGCGCGCGATATAAATTTGATCCCATGCTACGCGAGGTTGTAGCCTCCCCACTTAGAGTTTGCTTAACAGGTGTCGTGGGTGATTCCAGACACGTGTGAGATAAGCTGGTGTGTGCAAGTTAGGTGTGTTTTCAACAAAAAGACCGTAGACGGAATTAGTCCTGCTGGACTAAAGAAATCCGTTACTCGTGGGTAAAGAGTACACCCTCTGCAGAAAATAAACCTATTCGAATAGCCGTGTCCATGGTTAGGGATTACAGTCTGGGATGGGTCAGGTGTCGGTCTTAGCGTCGGTCTTCGGAGGTGAAACTGTTAACCAAAAAATGGAATTACTACTCGTGACTTGTGATATCTATGATGATTATTATTATTGTTGACTAACCCGTGATATTATTGTTATTACCGAATATCTCTGGGATGGTTCTACCTCCAGGATATTCATTATGATTGTTTCTTTTAAAAGCCCTTTATGTGGCGTCGCTCAGATGCCCGACTGTGGCATTTCTTTTAAAGCCCTTTATGTGGCGTCACTCAGACGCCCGACTGTGGCATTTCTTTTAAAGCCCTTTATGTGGCGTCGCTCAGACGCCCAACTGTGGCATTTCTTTTAAAGCCCTTTATGTGGCGTCGCTCAGACGCCCGACTGTGGCATTTCTTTTAAGGCCCTTTATGTGGCGTCGCTCAGACACCCAACTGTGGCATTTCTTTTAAAGCCCTTTATGTGGTGTCGCTCAGACGCCCGACTGCGGCATTACTTGTTATTTGTTTCATAAGTTTTTATACTACCATGTTATTGCAATTTTATAAATAACTTGCTTGCACGCATCAGAGTTTCATTTATCTTTCATGACTGACGTCATGAGCATAAAAATATTTTTAGCACATCATTGTTATATTATACCTGTGTTCATAATGTTTGCGAGTACATTCAAAGTACTCACTGGCTTGTCCCTGGCTATTGTCTTGGCCAGATTTTGCTTGCACGGAGAGGAGCGACGCGATGCCAGCCCCGGAACCCACTCAATGGAGATAGCAGCCTCGCGAAGATAGGAATTAACCTGGTCAGCTATTCCCGTGGGAAATGGAGTCCCATAGACACTGATGTTTCACAATCCGCTTCCGCCATCAACCACTAGAAACCATTTGTTGTACTCACAGGCCAGAATGGTCTTGAACTACATATTTTGTATTTTGCTTGGAGTTCTGTATCAAGTTGGAGCCTCATCAGCTAAAAGTAATCCTGGGGCTGATGAGCACGACGGTCTTTTCTGGAAATTTATTACCCGGAAAACCCGGTCGTGACACCTGACCCTAGCCAGGAAAAGGGCGTACATCGCACTGAAGAGTAAGTATCTTGCCTTGTTGTTGTTTGCCATCCTTGATGTCGTGCCCACAACGCTCCCCTCCTGGTGAACAGGATGGAGAGCATGGTGAAGAAGAGGAAGGGGTGGGACCCCGGAGGCAACACCGTCCTCCACGGCCGCGGTGGCCATAGCACAGATGGAGGAGACCGCCTCGTGCATGGTCGTGATGAAGCGGGCCGCTCAGGGCACGGTGACAAATCCTCGGGAGAAGGCCGCCTCCATAGCCTAGTAAACTCCGGAGCCACCCGTCCCGGCCGCACCCGCCCCCTGCTGCCCTTGCTGCTATGGCGCCGGTGCCACCTCCTCCTCAGGCCTCGCGTTGGCGGACTGCTGCCTACTCGTTAGGCCCGGGGCACTGGAGGAAGCCTACACCACGCTGGAACAGCTCCGGACTGATCTCCAGGGCACCAACAGGTGCATGGAAATGGGGCGCATTGGGCTGATCTCGGGGTGGCTTTAGGCCGACACATCAGTCAAGACTGCCTAGGGCCGGGCCGAGGCTGTCGTCGCAGAGAGCAAGAAGGAAACCGGCGAGGCCACGGCGTCTCATGACGCGGCGCTGGCCGACGCAGCGTCCGTCAAGGAGCATTGCAACATGGCGGAAGCCGAGCCGAAGGCTCTTTGCGAGGAGCAGGCCGGCCAAACCCATCGGCTCCAAAAATGAGAGGAGGATCTCAAAGCCTGGGAGGCGGCGCTTGCCGACCATGACATCAAGCTGGCCCAGGCAACCAAGGACCAAGCTATAGAGCGGGATCACCTGGGCAAGCTGAAGGAGGAGGTGGACAGGGCCCAGGTGTCCCACGCCCAGCTTGTCTCTAAGGAAACAGCCCGGCTGGAGGCCAGGAAGAAGACCCTCGCCGCTGCCGAGAAGGTGGCAGCCACGGGGCGTGAAGCCTTCTTCGCCCTCAAGCTGAGGTCCCGCACGGTGCTGCACTCCTTTACGGAGAAGGGCATGATAAGACGTTGGCGACTCTAGAGGATGGCCTTTCTAGGCTTCTCCCCAAACTCGCCGGGGCGCTTGAAGGCGTTGCCGCTCGAGTGGACTCCATGGTGGAGGGGGAGTGTCGCACGCTTTTCACAGCGACTGTGACGCGTGTCTTTAGCCACCTCCACCTCCGTGAGCCAAGCTTCGACCTCGGCGCCGTGATCGAATCGGTGGCTCCTGAATCTCGGGACGCTGCTACTGAGGCCGTGAAGAAGCCGGTGGAGGCCCTGCTGGAGAAGTTTCTCTGCGTCCCCGAGCCCATGACTGCACCGACTTGAGCGGACAGCGAAGATGGTGGCAGCGTCATTGTCGACGGGCTCCGTAAGGAGAGCGACATCGACGGTCAATGCGATGGCGGCTCTTCCTCCTAGTTCGTCCCTGCAACATCCGTCGTGCCTCGTGGAGGCGTGAGAACTTCTTTTTAAATTTGTGGAACATTATGCTTTGTAATAAATAGCTGGAGCTCCACGATTTTCTTTTTTGCTTTAGTGTTCTGCTTCGGCAGGGCCTGGCCCCGCGCGTACCTCAGCTGCTGTTGGGGCGTCCAGATCACTAGGACGAGACCAAAGGGTCAGGGGCTATGTGGCCAGTGAGGCCCCTGAGTCGCAATGCTCAGGGGTCCCCCTTGATGTGCAAACAACTTCAACGTTCTACGAGTAAGATTGCCATGAGGGCGCTGGTGCTCTATGTCGGCAGTACTCGACCCCATGCATGCCACAACCGCCGTTGGGGCGTCTAGATCACCAGGACGAGACCAAGGGACGTGGCCAGTGAGGCCCCTGAGTCATGATGCGTAGGGGTCCCCCTTGACGTACGAGTTACCCTCATGACCTCAGTACCTTTTCGTGTCAACCTTTGCCTGGGAGGGGTGTGCAAGGACCAGGTACATGGACCTAGAGAGGTGGCGTGCGCTAGGTCGAGCTTGAGTGCAACTCCCATGTCCAGCCCCTGCGCGCTCATCACAGGGAGAGGTTGATCGGTCGGCCTAGCGGCCATCCTGAGGTTGGTGCAGCCCGGAGGCGCCCTTAGTTGTTTATTCACCAGTGCGGATCATGGTGCTTCCACTCTTGCATGGGCATAGCCACTCCTCGACTATGTTGTCCGCCAGCACGGAGCATGGGGCTTCCGCTGGTGCATGGGTGGGAGCTCCCTTGGGGGGTAGACTCCGGGGACTGTATAGCTCCGTCCTGACACGTGGCTAGCACGACAGGATTGGAGGAGGTGTATATGGGCACTCGTGAGCCACCGCGGGACTCATGAGGCCGTACCTCAAGGTTGGTTGCACCTAAATTTTTGGTTCAGAACATTGGCCTTGCGAGATGTTTAGGTGGCCTGCACCGAGTAAATCTCCAAAGGATCGCATGAGAAGGCCAAACACCAAGGACCCCAGGAGGTGACGTGAACGGGTCCGGCCCGCCAGACAGAGCTCAGCCATTGGGTTTATCCACGCTGCAAGGATGGACTCGAGCACAGACGCCATGCCCAGTCTTCTCATGCAACAATCACAAGGAAAGACAACCGCCGCGTGGCTCCCGCAGCGGTGAGGCATCGGTTCACGCGCCCTAACTCATCCACTCTCGATTAGCTCATGCGAGAACAAGGCACCAAGGACCATGGGAGGTGACATACACGGGAGTTGGCCCGCGAGGCAGAGCTCAACCACTTGGGTTTAGCGACGATGCAGGGACAAACCCAAGCATAGACGTCGTGCTAGTCCTTAATCATGAGGCGGTCATCGGAGGTTTTGTGAGGGCACACGACATTCATGGTGGCGAAGCACCGGACATGCAGGTGATAATATATAAAGCAACTCATGAAGGAGTAAGGCCAGTTCTAATATTTGTGCAAAATGATACATGTTGCAGGACGGACCCATACAGCTTGAGGATAATGCAGCCCAAGGGGCGCCCTCAACTGAACAAACCAAAAAGTCACCTGGCATCATCATTGTAGAGGCCGTGGAGAAGTTGAAGGTGCGGAGAAGCTAAAGATGCATGTTGTAGAAGTCGCTCCTCACGAGCCGACCGACTCTGGAGTCCCGGGGGGCTCGAGAGGTTCCGGCACCTTCTCCGTCAGGATTGCCTGGCGCCTGACCTCGTGAGCTGCAAGAGCACCCTGCATGTAGTGCTAGTGCGAGGCAGCCATGTTCGGAAGGCCAAACGACATGTGGACGTAGCTGTTGGGGTGGCCCCTGCACCAGCCAACGCGGGATGGCCAGAAGAGCTCCTCAGAAGCAACCTTGTTGAGGCTTGGGATATTGACGCAGACACGCAGCTCGCCACCCACGTCGGGGGCGGCAGTTGCACTGGATGACGCGGGGCGGCTCTCGCCGCATATGGCTCGCGCCTCCTGAAGCTCCTCGATTGCCTTGGTGATGAACTCCTGAGTGCTTGGCGCCTCGCGCCTTGCGCCTTGCTAACGAAAGCGCGTTTTGAAACACGCCTCCACGTGGTACCCAAATGCCTCCCTCATGATGCTGGCTAGGTCAGAGGCCCTCCAGACGAGAGCCCCCGAGCCCATCCTGAGAGGGGCGCCAAGCGCGCCTTCCTATGCGAGAGAGGAAGGCGCCCCAGTAGTGGTCACAGGGCCTGAGGCACGATCGTCGGACGCCCAGCGTCCTGAGAGCCCCTGAGGAGGAGCTGCTTCTTCTTCTTGGGTACGACCTCAAGAGGACGGATGGCACCCTTGTCATCTGATTTCTCGACTGTTGCGGCCTGGTAGGCACGCTCGAGGGAGCACACTACATCCATCTCATCTCAGGCGATCGTGATGATGCCGCCGCTTCCTAGCATCTTGAGGAAGTTGTATCCATGGTGAGTCACTACTATGAACTTCGCGAGGGCCGGATACTTGAGGATGGCATTGTACGGGAGGCGAATGTGTGTGATGTCGAAATCAATGAGCTAGGTGTGGTAGTTGTCATGCTTAGTGAAGGTGACGGGAAGGCGAATCTTTCCTATGGGGATGGTGGAGCCATCGGTCACTCCTGAGAAGGGCTTGGTGGGGAGCAGCTGGTCGTAGGGCACCTGGAGCGTGTCAAACGTCTCGATGGAGAGGACGTTGAGCCCTGCGCCACCATCGATGAGAGTCTTGGGGACAAGGATGTTGATGATGGTCGGTGATCAGAGCACCGAGAGTGCACCGATGGTGGCTGAGCACTTGAGCTGGTCTGTAGAATCAAAAGTTATGGCGTACTTGGACCACCTGAGGGGACGCAACACCTCGAGCTTGGGGAGGGTCGCGTTCACCTCACAAGCGAACTGCTTGAAGATGCGATGAGAGGAGGGAGCCTGAGCACCACCTAGGATGCAGTGAATGGCGCGAGGCTCCTGGAAGCCCCCAGCCCCATCATCTTGGCAGTGGTCTTCATTCCTCCTTGGCAGCGGCGGCAACGGAGGGAGGCCGGCATTGACCTAAAAATAGTCCTCATGAGGCTTGTCTCTCAGGGGCAATCGTGAGGTTGGCCTTGCCAGCCGTCCTCACGGGGCTAGTCGTGCCAGTCCTGGCGGGGGTCACGATTGTCCCAGTGGCCACCACTGCATCCTCCTCCACGGCCATAGCCACGGTCGTTGCGCTCGGTACAGCGGCTGAAGTGCCCATCACAGATCGCCCTGCGGTCTTGGCAGTCGGTGTTGTGGCTGTGAACATTGTGGAATACGTAGGATGGGCGGCTGCCCTAGGAGGATTTGGGGTGGCCGCGCTTCATCTTAGGTTTAGCTGTGAGCACAGCTGGACCCTTGCACTTTATGTCCTTAGCTTTGGCCTTCTTGTCTTCAGGATCGACCTCCGGGATCTCCAGGAGGCAGAGGCGACCTTCCTCTTCCCTCGCGCCTCTGGTGGTGATGTTAAACATCTCTAGAACCTGATACATCTCCAACGTATTTATAATTTTTTATTGTTCCATGCTATTATATTACCCGTTTTGGATGTTTATGGGCTTTACTTTACACTTTTATATCATTTTTGGGACTAACCTACTAACCGGAGGCCCAGCCCGAATTGTTGTTTTTTTTTGCCAATTTTAGTGTTTCGAAGAAAAGGAATATCAAACGGAGTCCAAACAGGATGAAACCTTCAGGAGCAATCTTTTTGGAACAAATGCAAACCAGGAGACTTGGAGTGAACGTCAAGCAACAATTAAGGTGGCCACGAGGGTGCCCGGCGCGCCCTAAGGGGGTGGGAGTGCCCCCACCCTCGTGAGCCCCTCGAGACTCAACCGACGTACTTCTTTTGCCTATATATACTCCCGTACCCTGAAAACACTGGAGAGCACCACAAAAACCTAATTCCACCACCACAACCTTCTGTATCCGCGAGATCCCATCTTGGAGCCTTTGTCGGTGCTCCGTCGGAGGGGGAATCGACCATGGAGGGCCTCTACATCATCTTGAAGGCCTCTCCGATGAGTTGTGAGTAGTTTACCACACACCTTCGGGTCCATAGTTATTAGCTAGATGGCTTCTTCTCTCTCTCTTTGAATCTCAATACAAAGTTCTCCTCGGTCTTCTTGGAGATCTATTCGATGTAACTCTTTTTGCGGTGTGTTTGTCGAGATCCGATGAATTGTGGGTTTATGATCAAGTTTATCTAGGAGAAATAATTGAATCTCCTCTGAATTCTTTTATGTGTGACTGGTTATCTTTGCAAGTCTCTTCGAATTATCAGTTTGATTTGGCCTACTAGATTGATCTTTCTTGCAATGGGAGAAGTGCTTAGCTTTGGGTTCAATCTTGCGGTGTCCTTTCCCAGTGATAGCAGGGGCAGCAAGGCATGTATTGTATTGTTGCCATCAAGGATAAAAAGATGGGGTTTGTATCCAATTGCATGAGTTTATCCCTCCACATCATGTCATCTTTCTTAATGCGCTACTCTGTTCTTCATGAACTTAATACTCTAGATGCAGGCAAGAGTCGGTCGATGTGTGGAGTAATAGTAGTAGATGCAGAATCGTTTCGATCTACTTGTCACGGACGTGATGCCTATATACATGATCATGCCTAGATATTCTCATAACTATGCACTTTTCTATCAATTGCTCGACAGTAATTTGTTCACCCACCGTAATACTTATGCAATGTTGAGAGAAGCCACTAGTGAAACATATGGCCCCCGGGTCTATCTTTTATCATATAAGTTTCCATCTACTTTTATTTGCATCTTTTATTTTCCAATCTATATCATAAAAATACCAGAAATATTTATCTTATCTTATTATCTCTATCAGATCTCACTTTTGCAAGTTACCGCGAAGGGATTGACAACCCCTTTATCGTGTTGGTTGCGAGGTTCTTGTTTGTTTGTGTAGGTGCGTGAGACTTTTGAGGAGCCTCCTACTGGATTGATACATTGGTTCTCAAAAACTTAGGCAAATACTTACGCTAATTTGCTGCATCACCCTTTCCTCTTCAAGGGAAAACCAACGCAGTGCTAAAGAGGTAGCAAGAAGGATTTCTGGCGCCGTTGCCGGGGGGGGGGGTCTTGGCTCATGTCATGACATACCAAGTACCCATCAAAAACTCATCTCCCTCGCATTACATTATTTGTCATTTGCCTCTCGTTTTCCTCTCTCCCACTTCACCCTTGCCGTTTTATTTGCCCTCTCTTTCCCGTTCTCCTCTCTTTTTTGCTTGCCTCTTGTGTGCTTGTGTGTTGGATTGCTTGTCACGATGGCTCAAGATAATCCTAAATTGTGTGATTTTTCCAATACCAACAATAATGATTTCCTTAGCACTTCAATTGCTCCTCTTAATGATGCTGAATCTTGTGAAATTAATGCTGCTTTGTTGAATCTTCTTATGAAAGATCAATTCTCCAGCCTTCCTAGTGAAGATGCCTCTACTCACCTAAACAACTTTCTGGATTTGTGTGATATGCAAAAGAAGAAAGATACGGATAATTATATTGTTAAATTGAAGTTATTTCCGTTTTCACTTAGAGATCGTGCTAAAACTTGGTTTTCATCTTTGCCTAAAATAGTATTGATTCGTGCAATAAGTGCAAATATGCTTTTATCTCTAAGTATTTTCCTCCCGCTAAGATCATCTCTCTTAGAAACGATATTATGAATTTTAAGCAACTAGATCGTGAG
The DNA here is from genome assembly GCF_018294505.1 of Triticum aestivum. NCBI lineage: Eukaryota > Viridiplantae > Streptophyta > Magnoliopsida > Poales > Poaceae > Triticum > Triticum aestivum. The sequence goes on along the minus strand of NC_057795.1, from coordinate 238,697,338 downwards.
CATGTTGCCCAATCTTGGGAAAGAATGAAATTAATGATTCGCAATTGCCCTACTCATGGTTTGAATTTATGGATGATCATACAAAAAATTTATGCCGGATTGAATTTTTCTTCTAGAAATCTTTTAGATTTGGCCGCGGGAGGAACTTTTATGGAAATCACTTTAGGAGAAGCTACTAAACTCCTAGATAATATTATGGTTAATTATTCTCAATGGCACACCGAAAGGTCTACTAGTAAAAATGTTCATGCTATAGAAGAAATTAATGTTTTGAGTGGAAAGATGGATGAACTTATGAAATTGTTTGCTACTAAGAGTGCTCCTATTGATCCTAATGATATGCCTTTGTGTACTTTGATTGAGAATAATAATGAATCTATGGATGTTAATTTTGGTGGTAGGAATAATTTTGGTAACAATGCTTATAGAGGAAACTTTAATCCTAGGTCGTTTCCTAGTAATTCCTCTAATAATTATGGAAATTCCTACAACAATTCTTATGGAAATTTTAATAAGATGCCCTCTGATTTTGAGAATAGTGTTAAAGAATTTATGATCTCTCAAAAGAATTTCAATGCTTTGCTAGAAGAAAAATTGCTTAAAGTTGATGAATTGGCTAGGAACGTTGATAGACTTTTGCTTGATGTTGATTCTTTGAAACTAAGATCTATTCCACCTAAGCATGATATCAATGAGTCTCTCAGAGCCATGAGAATTTCCATTGATGAGTGCAAAGAAAGAACCGCTAGGGTGCGTGCTAAGAAAGATTGCTTTATAAAAGCGTGTTCTTCTAGTTTTCATGAAAATAATGATGAAGATCTAAAAGTTATTAATGTGTCTCCTATTAAGTCTTTGTTTTGCAATATGAATCTTGAGAGATCATAATGGAGATGAGTCAACTTTAGTTAAAAGGCGTCCCAATGATTCGGAGTTTTTAGATCGTGATGCTAAATTTGGTAAAAGTGGGATTGGAGTGGTCAAAACTTTACATGGATTTCAAGGAATTTAATTATGATAATTGTTCTTTAATAGATTGTATTTCCTTGTTGCAATCCGTGTTGAATTCTCCTCATGCTTATAGTCAAAATAAAGTCTTTACCAAACATATCATTGATGCTTTGATGCAACCTTATGAAGAAAAACTTGAATTGGAAGTTTCTATACCTAGAAAACTTTATGATGAGTGGGAACCTACTATAAAAATTAAGATTAAAGATCATGAATGTTATGCTTTGTGTGATTTGGGTGCTAGTGTTTCCACGATTCCGAAAACTTTATGTGATGTGCTAGGTTTCCATGATTTTGATGATTGCTCTTTAAACTTGCACCTTGCGGATTCCACCATTAAGAAACCTATGGGAAGGATCAATGATGTTCTTATTGTTGCAAATAGGAATTATATGCCCGTAGATTTTATCGTTCTTGATATAGATTGCAATCTTTCATGTCCTATTATTCTTGGTAGACCTTTCCTTAGAACGAGTGGTGCAATTATTAATATGAAGGAAGGGAATATTAGATTCCAATTTCCATTAAGGAAAGGCATGTAACACTTACCTAGAAAGAAAGTCAAATTACCTTATGAATCTATTATGCGTGCCACTTATGAGTTGAATACCAAAGATGACAATACTTAGATCTACTAGTATAATGCCCGTGCGTTGCCACGGGCTACAATGCATATTATATGAATCCAAAGTCGAAGCTCATTTCTCTCCCTCATAAGTATGGACATGTTTGGATATCAAACGGAGAACCAGCGTGCTCTCCAAAATTCAATATATGAACAGTACGAGCTCTTTACCATATATATATCCTCCCAATGTGCAAGGATGAATCGCAATCCCACAAAATAGACAAATGGCTCGTTAGAATTGATACATATCATGCCAGTTCAATTACTAAAGTTCATCTCCAATTTTGGAAGCAAATGGCCAGAAGAAAAATCATGCAATTTTGTCCACTTTTGATTGTTCCCTCTAAACAAAAATGCTAGTAATCTTTCTCTGGGTGTAGTATCCCAATAATGAAATATAAGAGCGTTTATATCAACGCTCTTATATTTCTTTACATAGGGAGTACTATTTTATTTTCTATGCATTGAATCAACATAAATAAAATTCAACCATTTTATGAATATGTACATACACACGACCATCAATTGAATCAACATAAAAACTCCAACAACTATACTATCTCCGCCTCCACAATCTAAGATTTTTTGCAAGAAATTGTTCAATAAAACAAACATAGCAAATCCACACATGAGAAAATTAACAAAACTTCCAGCTTAGGTAAACCGAGTAAGTTAAATATAAAAATGGAGTACATATAGCACGAATGATTTAATTACTACATTGATAAATTAGGACACTCGTTTGAACTTACAAGTAGAGATTTAAAACACGTTACTATAGAATTCACTTGCAAACTTTCACCTTTCATGTTACGAGGCCAAAGAAGGATCCCATTTAAATAGACCTTTTGCCTCCGCAAGCACTTGCAGTAATGTCGGCTACTGGTCAGAGTTAAAATAGCTTTTCATTAACAATAATTCTTTGTTCCATGATACCCTAAGCCTGATGCGATTCCTTTCCACAACTGAATTTAAGCACACCATTGAACAACACAGTTAGTTCAAATAGAGATAGGTTGTGCAAGTGAAGAATGTAACAAATCACTCATCAATCTAAGGTTCAAATAGAGACAGTTCAGATGCAACCAAATGCCCCAAAATCTTCAATGTACACAAGAATGCCGATAAAAGCCAGTTCATCTTGTTGTTCCCTTCATGCTTCGACAGTTCCTATGATTCATGTCCGTCAGTCTGTAGGGCATTCCCACATGCACCAGTGATGTCAAGCACCAATCAAGAAATGAACAAGCTAACAAAAACTATACTAAGTGGAGGCCATCAAAGTTAAGTTGAAAGAAAGGTCCAATAGTTAAGCGTTATTTTCATATTACAAGTTTGGCAATGTCAATTTCAATATCTACATCAAACAAAGGCTTTTAAGAAAAAAAAATCATATTAACGGATTTAAGATGGAGAGAGGATTCTAGATAGTTGGTCTCACTGAAAATAGAGGTGCGGGGTTGTGCTTTACACTGACGCGATAGTAAAACAAAGACCGCCAGACAATTTTAATGCAGGGCATGGACTAACACACCGCTGGTATTGTAGCCCTCCACTCTATGTGTGATTTCAGATTTATATTTTTTTGATAGAAGAAAGATGACAGACAATACAACCATCAGGTTGGGCACTGTTTATGCATTGGAAGGTAACCAAGGCAAATAAAAGATTCGTTAGACATGTAAACAAAAAATAAAAATAAACTCCGGCCGTTATCACCCAACTAAAACCATTGGATAATGTACAACTCTATATTTTCAACATACCTTGAGTAACAGTAGAGAGAAGATGACCGCATGTCAATTCTGAATGGGAACATCTTAAGAATCGCATGCCCTGTAGAAAGAATAGCAGGATGGGAAGTTTATTGCTCAAATGGATCGAAGAATATTTTTTACAGTCATACAACTCTAGAATTCGATTCGGATGAAGTAGAAATATAGATAAACATAAATTTTTTTCGAGAACACAAATATAGATAAACATAATCAGTATGAAGGAAACACTGTTATCATTTTTTCACCGACCAATGTACTCATTAAATCCAGGCGACCTATGAACAGTGCCCAAATCATGATGGTTGTGCAAAATTTCTAGTAACATTACTTCTAACAGTACATGAATTAGTAACGTATGAATATATTTTTTCAGTCAGCTTGGGATTGGCAAACCAAGAGAATGTACAGGTTTTTCATCTTTAGCTTTTTGGCCCAGCGTTTTCACAAATTTTTGCGATATTCTCTTTTGAGATCCTCAATTAATACCTTCATGTAAAGCATAACCATCTACATTAGATCTCGACTGTTGAATTTCTAGGTAGTAGGTATCGGTTCACATAAGCAGGCAAACACAAAGCTCTAAAAGTAACATATCCTTTCTTAGTAGCACTGGAATTCTATCATTTATCTATTAATTCTCGAGGAAATATTTTCTCCTAAAGCCTAATTCATTTCAGACTGCAAGTACACAGTTGCAGACACAAAGGACATATGAAGTTGACCATGAGGCTCTTGAAGGCAATTCATCAAATAACAATACTCACAGTTTGGAGAAATGGGGTGAGGTCTTTTGGCTGGTACAGCTGCACTTGATGTCCCCATAGTCACATCCTTACGCCAGTGTGTGGGTCGCTACTAATGTCCCATGCCCAGGCCTTCTCAACCGAACAATGTCTGCCGTACCCGATGACCTTTGATGTATTTATCAATGATCGCTTGCCACAATCAACGAAGCCTGATGATCACCTCGCTCGATGAAACTTTTGTAACCCATGCATTGGACAATAGCCATGGAAGCAAAGTGACGAGGAGTACCCAACAGTAAGAGAGAAGCACATGATATGTGTGTGCTTATAAGGTGAAAATATGCGTCTATGTTTTATGTTCTTAGCTTTGTGTGAAGGACAGTCAATTTCAGGATGACAACATCCATTTTAAAGCAAATGTTAGTTGGTAGAAATAAAGATAAAATGACACTTAACTGCTTTACCATTTGTACTTCACAAAAAGTGTTAAGCATAGACTGACAAAAAGAAAACCTAGTCTGCAGGATTACAAAAGTTGTAAGTAACTTACTGGTAATGATCTAAAAATGTATCCACCAAACTCAGTGCCAATTCTTCTAGTGATAACATGAACATTGTGACAAGGTAAACCGAGACATTTGCAATATGAATTTCGGTTTCCTCAGTGTACTGGATTGACCTATAAACAATCATGCAATTATCCTCCTCATGTATGGCTAGAGCAGTTTGTGTTTCCATGTAGAAGTACTAATGTGCAACTATGCACTCTACCAAGCTCCCCCATGGCGCTTCGTGCCCACTGTTTTCACCGACAATCCAAAGGTTAAATTAGTATTAGTATAGAAATAGATCACATTAACTTTTTTGGCATAAGATCACATCAAAATATTGTTGAAGATGGAAGAGCCAATACATTTGGACAGAACAAAAGCATAATAGAACATTGGATACAAACGCTACATTTGATAGAAATACCTAGTAAAACATACAGTAAACCCTTCAACTCAGTGTTCTTCGGATCAAAGTAAAACATACAGTAAAATATACAACAGAAGTGTAATGTATAAGCAGTCCGTACCAAAGAAGGTCGCCTCGTCAACTCGGTGTTCCTCGGATCAGCACCAGTTTGGAGTAAACCCTTCAACTGGTTAAAACCACCATAAAAGGCAGCACAATTTTTCTTCCGATCAGCTCTGCCTATTTCCTCCCTGTGGAACGTGATGTGTGATTTTATTTGTTTGACGTGCCTACATATAGTTCTACAGCCAAAGGCAAGCAGGCAGCACATCTCTAAGGTTGCTCAATTATTTTTCTTCCGTCAAGAAAATAAATCTGCAGCATTTTTGAAAGGAGCACAAATCTTCAACGAGCCTGCATCATCGTTAGTTACCTACATCTCTGCCCCTGTTGGTGGAACAACCATTGTAGTTGGAGGAGTGTGACCCGGTGCTCCACATCCATAATCTTTAGAGACTCAAGCCTCATTTATGGTCCTCATGAGCCTCCTCCCTGCCTTATTCCTCCGTCTGTGAGATGGATGTATGCAGGCAGAAGAAGCACTAAATTTACAGATAGGGTGAGCCAAGTGGCTTGAGGCAGACATCGGTGGCTGGATGAGAGGACGGACATGAAGACACAGAGGTGTGGTCCTCGTTGCTGGAGCAAGGGCCGGAGCACACAGAATCGACCGTGCTCAATGAGCCTTCAGGACCATTCCTCCCTACATCTCAGACTCCCCATTGGCAGAACAACCATTGCAGTTGGAAGAGAGCAACTCGGTGCTCCACTTCCGTAATCTTTAAAGACTCGAGCCTCTTGATGGGCCTTGTGAGCCTCCACTCCACCTTGTTTCTGATCATGAACCATCCGATACCTCCTTGTCAACAAGAAAGTGCTCGCAGAATTAAAATAAATTATCCTCCATTTTGCATGTTTTTATACAATCAGCAGCACTGGTAGTCTACATCCTCACAACCTAAAGCAGAAACTACAAAATCGGTAATTAAGTCACCACTGAAATTGGTCCCAAATACAAAACAGTATTACTTCCAACGAGAATTGGTGTAGTAAGTGGGGATCTTGCCACAACATACAAGCCACAGGAGTATAATTGGATATAACAAATGTCAAAGCTAGAACCGAACATTGTCTCCCATTTTCAAAGCAGTAACTTGACACGTTCTCTGTTTTTTAAAGAATCCATGAAAAGCATCTCTATGAGCAAGAACTATCTTGTGGAATAGAATTTCAAAATAAGGAGGAGTGATTATATTTTAAAATAAGGAGGAGTGATTATATTTTAAAATAAGGAGGAATCCATGCCACATAAGGAGGAATCCATGCCACACACCTCCCCACCTAGCCCACCTTCTACATAAATCCATCGAGGATTTGGATTTTAATACTACGAGTGTACACCCAAATATCTACGTAATTGCCTGCTTATTACCATATTATTTAAATATTTCTGTTACAGTAGGGTCTTCTAGAAAGGAATCTGTTCGGTACGAAACTAACATCAAAATAAACTGGCACTGTTCTAACATTGCTAGTTGCGTTGCATCAGTAAGGTTGACACCTCACATGATTTTCTTACCATACTTGGAACATATCAAAAATTATATCAATTACCCTTTAAACACTTCAATAAAGGATAACAATTGTAACGTACAAACAGAATAAGCAGTACCCTTTCATTAATCGAGATAAGGGCAAAGCCAATTCAGTTTATGTTATTTTAAAGAAGCAATCAGCAAGTGTATGAGCAGTACATGTATTTTCCTATGGCACAAACAAGATAGCAAAATCAAATGAATAAGCTGATTATTCAGTTTAACTATATGTATCTACCACTAATTAATCAGAATGACAGAACCAATATGGCTAGAGCATGTCTAGAGAATGCGAAATACAACATATTAATTAGTACAACAAATTTAGAGTTTGATTCTGTCCATCCACTATGTTTTAGCTAAAAAAACATTAGCAAAAATACTCATCATGCTTACAAAGCCTTAACATTGAGAAGGTCAGATAGTCTAACCGTGTTATATGCCATCCAGCACATAAGTAGAAGCAAACCAAATCCATTATCCATGAATGAAACAATATAATAAATTTCAAATTTGTATTGGATGGTAGGACCATGCATCAGGAGACAACTTACAGCCTTGAACAAACAAAAGGGGAAAGATAGCCAATAATTCAAATAAATTGATTTGGAGAACCATACACTAACTACTAACCAGTACAATCCTGCATAAAGCATGCATGTCGGGTCATGCTATTGTAAATTTATAGAGAAATGGACCTATATAATTTGTTTGGTATTGTAGTAGTTTGTTCTCGCCTTCAACTCATCAATCTTGGCCTGCATTTCAGCGCAAAGCTTTAATAATTTACAAATAGTACACAAGCTTCTTAACCAAACGATGGTGATAACCTTCCGACGGCTCTAGTCAATCAACATCGCTCAAAACATAATAGATTGAAGGAAACTAAAACTGACAAATAGGCAGAGGTGACTGTCAAGAAGGAAACGGATCAATCACCAGAACATTGTTGAGAGAACACGTCAAGAAGGAAACTAAAAAGAACACATATTCAAGAGCCAGCAAGGTTACACCGGCATCTATGCGGTCTGGACGCACGCAGAGCGTTGGGTGCAGGAAGAAGAGTAAGGCAACACTCTAGCCAAACATGTTTGGAAGGCATCGAGTCACGGGAAACACAAGTTGAATGAGTTTCTTTCCAACTTGGACCGTGGCAATTTCTATAGGCAGCCTACCAAGTTGTTACAGAGTACAGAAAGCATGAGGTTCTGGAGAACATTCTTGTTCGAGGCTAAGGATTAAGGTGTAGGTCATACTATATGTACTTGAAGAGTATAAAATATGGCAGGAAAAGGGATTCAGTACGATCACTTGGTCAGGAACATTTGGATCTGCTCCAGCCTTCTACAAGCACTTGACGAATCCAATGTTGCCACGGCGGCTGCACGCTAACAACAGTGGGATCACTCCACTGAATCCACCGGCATCAACATTATCCCCACCCTAGGTAACATTTCCACGTGAGAAATCAATATGCGCAATTCATGTGGAAATTCTATGGAACTCTAGCGATCCAAGCACTGCAAGTGCTACTTCAAAAATAACCGTCACATCGCGACAATGCAAATACCTAGTATGATTTATGCAATCAACGGGAACTTGGAGATCAATTAGCAGAAGATAAAGTATTGTAGCACCTTAGTGAGCAGCTTCATGCATTCCATGGAGCCACCAAGAAGCGATGAGAGATGAGACCAGGGGTGTGAATACACGGCTAGCAAATTTGTTCGGCTGCAAAATTGCAAGCTGGTCGGCCTTGAACAAAATGCATGCACCATACGAACGGCCGGACGTACATCACCGTGCCACGGATTCTCCCCTCCTTACATGAATCCTTGTTCTTTCCTATCAACAGTCACATGCAAGCAGAGGACGACCTCCGGATCCCAGATCCCATGGCTAGGAGAACCTCCCAGCTCCCATGTGCGCATCCCGTAGACGCCTCCTGCCCCAGGCGCTCGATCCCTGGATCGGGAGAGCCACCCGATGCTGCGCCGACGACCTCACAGCCTCCCGGCGCTGGTGATCTATCCTACGGAGGCGGACAGTAGTGGGCGGTGGCAGAAATGACGCGCGAGAGGGAGATGGGAAAAGGGAGATATTCCAGCGAACCAGAAACGTAAAGGGATGGTGATCTCGGACCTCTGCGGCGGCGATCTCAGATCTCGGTGGCGGTGAAGGGCTCCACGATGGCGGCGTCGAAGGCGGCGAAGGGCTCCACGATGGCAGCATCGGTGTGCTTCACGGTCGACCAAGCAAATAGATCGAGGGGAGCCGTGTCGTATGTTTTTTTCCTGATGTGCGAGATGGCATTTTTACCTGGATTAATAGTCTTACCATACCTGGTGGTAATTTAAATTTATTACCATATTCGATATTTCCTGAGTTATGGCCTTGCCATATCTGGATTGATAGCCTTTGGGGTAATTTAAATTTATTACCATATAATTATCATATTTAAAATTTCCTGAGTTATGGCCTTACCATACCTGGATTGATTTATTACTATACGTGGATTAATTGTGATTGATTACCATAAATACGTTGGGTATTGCCGGCCAGACGAGAAAATAGAAAAACCAGTGGGAGGGGTGGTGGGAGGAGAGACAGAAAAAAACTAGCGATGGGAGGGGGTGGTGGGAGGAGAGACGAAAAAAACAGCGATGGGAAGGGGTGGTGGGAGGAGAGACGAAATAAAATCAGCGAAAAATAACCGGCGGACTATTCACCAACTGCTCCATTAGGAGTAGAGATTCTCGCCTTTATGCCTAGCTAGGGGCGTTAAACGATAACGCTTGTTGGGAGGCAACCCAATTTTATTTTAGTTCCTTGCTTTTTGCTTCTGTTTAGTAATAAATAATTCATCTAGATTCTGCTTAGATGTGGTTTTATGTTTTAATTAGTGTTTGTGCCAAGTAGAACCTATAGGATAACCTACGGTGATAGTTAACTTGATTCTGCTGAAAACCAGAAACTTTTGAGCGCACGAGAATAATTTTAATAAATCACAAAAACGTGATTTTGCGCTGATTCGTTTTGCAGTAGATAAATAGACAAATTTACTAGGACTTCCGATTTTGGTAGGATTTTTAGAGTTCCAGAAGTATTCGAAAGTTACATATTGCTACAGACTGTTCTGTTTTTGAGAGGTTTTTTTTCGTGTGTTGTTTGCTTATTTTGATGCATATATGGCTAGTATCGGGGGGTATGAACCATAGAGAAGTTGGAATACAGTAGGTTTAACACCAATATAAATAAAGAATGAGTTAATTACAGTACCTTATGTGGTGGTTTTTCTTTCTTGCACTAACGGAGCTTATGAGATTTCCTGTTGAGTTTTGTGTTGTGAAGTTTTCAAGTTTTGGGTAAAGATTTGATGGACTATGGAATAAGGAGTGGCAAGAACCCAAGATTGGGGATGCCCATGGCACCCAAAGATATCCAACGACAACCAAAATCCTAAGCTTGGGGATGCCCCGGAAGGCATCCCCTCTTTCGTCTTCGTTTATCGGTAACTTTACTTGGAGCTATATTTTTATTCACCACATGATATGTGTTTGCTTGGAGCATCTTGTATGATATAAGTTTTTGATTTTTAATTTCCACAATCATCATTGATGTACACACCTTTTGAGAGAGACTCACATGATTTGGAATTTATTAGAATACTCTAAGTGCTTCACTTATATCTTTTGAGCTAGATACTTTTTGCTCTAGTGCTTCACTTATATCTTTTTAGAGCACGGCGGTGGTTTAATTTTGTAGAAATTGTTGATCTCTCATGCTTCACTTATATTATTTTGAGAGTCTTTTAGAACATCATTGTATTTGCTATGGTTATAAAATTGGTCCTAGAATGATGGGCATCCAAGTTGGGTATAATAAAAACTATCATAGAAAGTGAATTGGATGCTATGATCAATTTGATGCTTGATAATTGTTTTGAGATATGAGGATGGTGATATTAGAGTCATGCTAGTGGAGTAATGATGAATTTGAGGAATACTTTTGTTGAAGTTTGTGATTCCCGTTGCATGCACGTATGGTGAACCGCTTTGTGATGAAGTTGGAGCATGATTTATTTATTGACTGTCTTCTTTATGAGTGGCGGTCGGGACGAGCGATGGTCTTTTCCTACCAATCTATCCCCCTAGGAGCATGCGCGTAGTACTTTGTTTTCAAAGATTTGTAGATTTTTGCAATAAGTATATGAGTTCTTTATGACCAATGTTGAGTCCATGGATTATACGCACTCTCACCCTTCCACCATTGCTAGCCTCTCTTGTGCCATGCAACTTTCGCTGGTACCATACACCCACCATATACCTTCCTCAAAACAGCCACCATACGTACCTATTATAGCATTTCCATAGCCATTCTGAGATATATTTCCATGCAACTTTCCACCGTTCCGTTTATTATGACACGCATCATCATTGTCATATTGCTTTTGCATGATCATGTAGTTGACATCATATTTGTGGCAAAGCCACCTTCATAATTCTTCCATACATGTCACTCTTGGTTCATTGCATATCCCGGTACACCGCCGGAGGCATTCATATAGAGTCATATCTTGTTCTAAGTATCGAGTTGTAATCTTGAGTTGTAAGTAAATAAAAGTGTGATGATTTTCATTATTAGAGCATTGTCCCAAGTGAGGAAAGGATGATGGAGACTATGATTCCCCCACAAGTCAGGATGAGACTTCGGACATTAAAAAAAAGAGAGAAAGGCCAAATAAAAAAATGAGAGAAAAGGAGAGAAGGGACAATGCTACTATCCTTTTACCACACTTGTGCTTCAAAGTAGCACCATGATCTTCATGATAGAGAGTCTCCAATGTTGTCACTTTCATATACTAGTGGGAATTTCTCATTATAGAACTTGCCTTGTATATTCCAATGACGGGCTTCCTCAAAACGCCATAGGTCTTCGTGAGGAAGCAAGTTGGATGCACACCCACTTAGTTTCTTTTGTTGAGCTTTCATACATTTATAGTCTAGTGCATCCATTGCATGGCAATCCCTACTCACTCACATTGATATCTATTAATGTACATATCCACAGCCCATTGATATGACTAGTTGATGTGAGACTATCTTCTCCTTTTTTGTCTTCTCCACAACCACCATTCTATTCCACATATAGTGCTATATCCATGGCTCACGCTCACGTATTGCATGAAAGTTGAAAAAGTTTGAGAATACTAAAGTATGAACAATTGCTTGGCTTGTCATCGGGGTTGTGCATGATTAAATACTTTGTGTGATGAAGATAGAGCAGAGCCAAACTATATGATTTTGTAGGGATAACTTTCTTTAGCCATGTTATTTTGAGAAGACATGATTGCTTTGTTAGTATGCTTGAAGTATTATTGTTTTTATGTCAATATGAACTTTTATTTTGAATCATTTGGATCTGAACATTCATGCCACAATAAAGAAAATTACATTGAGAATTATGCTAGCAAGCATTCCACATAAAAAATTCTGTTTTTATCATTTACCTACTCGAGGACGAGCAGGAATTAAGCTTGGGGATGCTTGATACGTCTCCAACGTATTTATAATTTTTTATAGTTCCATGCTATTATATTACCCGTTTTGGATGTTTATGGGCTTTACTTTACACTTTTATACCATTTTTGGGACTAACCTACTAATCGAAGGCCCAGCCCAAATTGTTGTTTTTTTGCCTATTTTAGTGTTTCGAAGAAAAGTAATATCAAACGGAGTCCAAACAGGATGGAACCTTTGGGAGCGATATTTTTGGAACAAATGCAAACCAGGAGACTTGGAGTGGACATCAAGCAACAAACGAGGCGGCCACGAGGGTGCCCGGCACGCCCTAAGGGGTTGGGCGTGCCCCCCACCCTCATGGGCCCCTCGAGGCACAACCGACATACTTTATTTGCCTATATATACTCCCGTACCCTGAAAACATCGGAGAACACCACGAAAACCTAATTCCACCGCCGCAATGTTCTATATCTACGAGATCCCATCTTGGAGCCTTAGTCGGCGCTCCGCCGAAGGTGGAATCAACCATGGAGGGCCTCTATATCATCTCCAAGGGCTCTCCGATGAGTTGTGAGTAGTTTACCACAGACCTTCGGGTCCATAGTTATTAGCTAGATGGCTTCTTCTATCTCTCTTTGAATCTCAATACAAAGTTCTCCTCGATGTTCTTGGAGATCTATTTGATGTAACTCTTTTTGCGGTGTGTTTGTCGAGATCCGATGAATTGTGGGTTTATGATCAAGTTTATCTATGAGAAATAATTGAATCTCCTCTGAATGCTTTTATGTGTGATTGGTTATCTTTGCAAGTCTCTTTGAATTATCAGCTTGGTTTGGCCTAATAGATTGATCTTTCTTGCAATGGGAGAAGTGCTTAGCTTTGGGTTCAATCTTGCGGTGTCCTTTCCCAGTGACAGCAGGGGCAGCAAGGCACGTATTGTATTGTTGCCATCAAGGATAAAAAGATGGCGTTTATATCATATTGCATGAGTTTATCCCTCTACATCATGTCATCTTTCTTAATGCATTACTCTGTTCTTCATGGACTTAATACTCTAGATGCAGGCAGGAGTCGGTCGATGTGTGGAGTAATAGTAGTAGATGCAGAATCGTTTCGATCTACATGTCATGGACGTGATGCCTATATACATGATCATGCCTAGATATTCTCATAACTATGCACTTTTCTATCAATTGCTCGACAGTAATTTGTTCACCCACCGTAATACTTATGCTATCTTGAGAGAAGCCACTAGTGAAACCTATGGCCCCCGGGTCTATCTTTTATCATATAAGTTTCCCATCTACTTTTATTTGCATCTTTTATTTTTCAATCTATATCATAAAAATACCAAAAATATTTATCTTATCTTATTATCTCTATCAGATCTCACTTTTGCAAGTTACCGTGAAGGGATTGACAACCCCTTTATCGTGTTGGTTACGAGGTTCTTGTTTCTTTGTGTAGGTGTGTGGGACTTTTGAGGAGCCTCCTACTGGATTGATAACTTGGTTCTCAAAATCTGAGGGAAATACTTACGCTACTTTGCTGCATCAGCCTTTCCTCTTCAAGGGAAAACCAACGCAGTGCTCAAGAGGTAGTAGAGCCAAACACAAATCCTCGTGCATGGCGAGCTCTTCCTTCATCTTGACATCCTGGACGCCCTTAGAGAACGCTGTAATGATGGCCTCGTCCGACACCTTTGGGATTTTGAGGCGACCATTGGTCTAGCGCTGTATGTACTTGTACAAGATTTTGCTTTGCTGCTGCTTGATGCGCCGCATGTCGCCTGCCCCACGAGCGCGGTCGCGAGTACCCTAGAAGTCCGCGATGAAGCGCTCGCGGATCTCGCCTAAGATGAGATCGACCCCATCGGAAGGTTCAGGAGCCAGGAGTGTGCGCCTTCATTGAGGGCCATGGGGAACCAGTTCGCCATGACTTTGTCATTTCCGTTTGCCGCCTCGATACCCAGCTCGTAGAGCTGGAGGAACTCAGCGGGGTCGGGAGTGCTGTCGTAGCGCGTGGGAAGATCTGGCTTGAACTTGTCGGGCTAAACGATGGTGCGCAGCTCCAGGGTGAATGCATGGCAACCTGCCACGCTCACTGGAGCTAGCCGCACGGGAGGAGACTGATCTCGACGCACGCGTGCCGCAGCCTCCGGCGGCACACGATCTTGACACAGCGGTGCTCGAAGTGCGTGCACTTCTCCTTGGGGTTGCTGCACCACCTGGTAGCTTGCTTCATCACACGTCGGCGCCCTATGCGGCAGGTCGCGCTGCGGTGCTTCATGCTAGGGCTCAGGGACAACGTTGCACCGAGGAGGTGGAGGAGGCACGCCGGCGCCCTGCACGGCGGGTCGCGCTGGGTGCTTCATGCTGGGGCTCGGGCATGACGTAGCGCCGAGGAGGTGGAGGAGGCGCGCCATGGGCCACCTTGCCGTGTGGGACGGGTGAGGTAGCGAGCAAGACGGCGTAGGGGCCTCTCCCGCGACCCTAACGAGCTCGACAATGCGGTCGAGCCGATCCTCGAAGAGGTCATCGGCTGGGCAGTAGCGTAGAAACTCTCCCGCCATGAGTAGCGTAGCATGCGCATTTGCCGGCCCGCGATGAGCATGAGAAGACGACGCATTGGCTGGGATAAGAGACGGGGTTGCGGTGCGACCGTCTCGCCGCATGGAAGGTGGCGTGGGCGAGTCCTGCTGCTCGTGGGTCACGGGACCGGTGGCGGCGTTGGCCACAAGAGAAGGGGAGCAGCGAGGCGTGTAAACTTGAGCAGAGAAGTGGAAATTGTTGCAAAAAGGCCACAACTTACATAACAACCATTAGATGCAGATCTAATGGTCAAAAATGGCGGATGGCAGACACACCATCATCACCAACTGAGTCTTCTATAGGAGTAGAGATAGATATAACTCTTATAAAAAATAGAGTTGGTGATGATGGTGTGCCTGCTATCCTGCAATATAGGTCGTCCAATTTATATCTGACGGATAGGAAGGGAACTATGGAAATTTTGCAAAAAGATACCCACACCCCTCCTCATTCGCAAATAAGGCCTTCCCTCGTTCATCCTTTTCTCCCACAAGATAAACTACTCATACAAATACATCTTGATGTTCCGTGCAATGCACGGGCATCTTGCTAGTATACTCTTATAAAATACAGAGTTGGTGATGATGGTGTGCCTGTCATCCTGCAATATAGGCCGTTTGATTTATATCTGACGGGTAGGAAAGAAAACTATGACAATTTTGCAAAAATATACCCACACCCTCTCCACATTTGCAAATAAGGCCTTCCCTCGTTCATCCTTTTCTCTCACAAGATAAAATACTCATAGAAATGCATCTTGATGTTCCGTGCGATGCACGGGCATCTTGCTAGTTTCCTTTAAAATAGTTACTGCGATAATTCGGTTGAAGTGATATATTTTATGTCTACCCCGAATGATCTCAAATTCACTAGTAGTAACAAAGAAAAGGTTGCCTTGTTAATTAATAGAAAACAGGGTGAAAACTATCACATGAGGCCGGTAGAAACAAGGCACATTGGGTTCAGCGTCATCGTCACTACAGCTGTGCGCACGCCAAAAATCTACATATCGAGGGTGCAACAGAGAGAAAGACGTATCGAGTGTGTGTGAGCGAGGCACAAAGACACAACTAGCACGCACGCGCATGTGTGTGTGTGTGTGTGTGTGTGTGTGCGCATTTGAGAGAGCAGCCAATTCATCGATTAACATCAAGATCGAGTTGTCACCCTTCTGCTGTTATTGTTGGGGGGTGGGGAGG